>NC_051157.2:88905689-89182425 GCF_013339745.2 Dermacentor silvarum
TTGCAGTAAATTTGTTCAGAGCCACGGGGGTTGCCATAGTGTGCGGATTCCTGCAACGACTCAGATGTGATTTCAAAGGAACTGTACAGGTGATGGTTGCAAGCTAAATGGTAGTCCAATGAGATTCGATAAACCTGAGGCTGCGGGCCACGGGACCAGCAACGTCGGTTTCAATGACCTATTAAGTTTCCGGTTTTACATCCGAGGCCCCGCTGCATCCCTTGACCATCTGGTCACATTGAAGAGAGAGAGAGAGACATAAGCTTTTATTTTCTGAAACGTTAATCCGAGTCAGGACCCCCTAAACTTTTATTTTCTGAAACGGTAATCCGAGTCAGGACCCCGTTCACCCTAGGTGGGAGGATTCCTTATTCGGGGAACCCTCTGGCTTGGGCTGCCTCCTTGGCGCGGGCGACTAGACTGGATTGGTCGTCCAGGTTGTCCGAGGAAAGCTTTGCCTCCCACTTTTCAGTGGTGGTATAGGACGTGCGCTGAGTTGGGATGCTCTTCTTCAACCTCTAGGGGGCATCCTTGTTTGGAGTCGTCTTGTCGAGCTTGTCAGCTGCGGTCTGTGGATGTGTCACGCAGTGGGCAATCTTGGACCATGTATTGCAGGGTGTCTGGGACGTCGCAGTGGGTGCATGTGTACGGGTACTGCGTAGGATAGAGCCTGTGCACGATTATTCCTTGTACATATATAGGTGTTTGTCTGTAGGAGGCGGAGGATGACTTCTTTCTCTTTGCTGAGCTTCTTTTATTGATGAGCGATGTAATTATTTAAATGTTACGCTCTCGAGAAAAATTGAGCATTGACACCGTAACTATAGAACCGACAGGTACCTATAAAAGCAAATAAAAAGCAAGATGCAAAATTTTTGAGTGGGTATGCTCTTTTTAATGTTAAAAATGACTGGAAAGAATATTTTAGCTGTCAACAATTTCCACCGTGACTCGGACGTCTTATCATTATGACCAAAGAGCCAAATTCAGAAGCTTCTCGTTCGTAACTGCTGCTTGTCACTGGCCGGCCTGCTCTTACAAACTGCTGGCACCTACTCTTACGAACGGCTTCAGCGTAATAACGTTTTGTGAATACGGGCCCACGTTCATACTGTCACAAGGAGACTGTTGTTGTCGAAAACAAGATGTCAAGCTTGCGTAGCACTCCACTGTCGTAACGACAAAATCCACTTGGTTCTCACGATGGGGCGCCAGATAGGAATAAACTTTATTTGTCCAGCGGTTAAGGCTGTTGGTGCCCGGGGCTAGGCTGCCAGGGGTCCATCGCCGAAGAAAAATCTTTCGAGATCCTCGGCAATGGCCCTGGCCCGCTGGACGGCCCACTCCTGGTCCTCGGGTGCCTCGCTGAGGAGGGCGGCTTGCCATCTCTCAGCGAGGCGCCCCGCTTCAGAAGGTCCTGCTGTTATCTTCCCCCTTCCTCTTGTTCCTTCTTCTTCAGGGCGTCAGATCACTGTACAAAACTTTCAGAAACTACGACAATGATATATCTCGTGACAACAGCAGTGCATACAGAAATACAGCATAACTATTTAACAGCGGAGCTGTTTAAGCCGGCCGTTAGTCCGCCAGTCACGGACAAAAAATGTGGGCGATCCTGGCGGTTGTGCAGAAAGGGTCCAAGTGCAATGGCACATACCCCTGTGAACTAGCGAAGCTGAACCTGGCTAGGTCTAGCTAAGCATTGTTGGGACTACTTAAGCTTAGTCAGTCATCAATAGCCAATTAACAACTAATCAATAATTGATCAATAATCAATAAATTCCGGAAAATGCTGGGGATGACTTGGTAGTGCTTCGCCTAGCTGAAATACGTGGCCAATACCTTGCGATAGCCAATCGACAGCCAATGAATAGCTAATCGATAATCAACAAATAATAAATAAATTTCGGAAAATGCTGGGGATGATTTGGTAATGCTTAGTATAGACTAAAAGCCAGGAGTAGCTAGGTGCCCATCAGTTCCGCTGTCTCTTTAGCATTGCGCCTCCAGTGCAAGCTAGGCTAATTTCTTATTTAGCTTTTTTGGAATTGTACCTAAAACGTCGCCGGCCACTCCTCTTCTAAGGCGTGTGATAAAAATAAAAGAGATCGCCAGTGAAGAAGCTAGGGCGACATATAAAAAAAACATCCAAGTTTGTGAACAGTTCTTGCTAAAAGTTCGCAAACTCTTGCGCCTTTTGTTGCGTGGAAAAAATGTTTGGTCACAACGAACGCAAAATGCGGTTTCATTTTTCGAAGGGCTTTGTATGTTGGAGTGGTAGGGCTTCAGGGTTCGCTTAAAGAATTTTGTTTTATGCGCTCACCCTAAAAAACGGGGATTACAGCATTCAAATGTAAGCGTTCATCGTAACAGCAGCAGAGCGGGGGGAAAATATCGAGGCTTAGCTGGTTGCGCGACTTAAGCGCTAAGTAGTGCGAAACACAATACTGTAGCAACACTAACAAAAACAAAATATACTATGCGTGGCGCCGGCAGCATGTCCATTCCCGAGATAAAATTGCGCGAGAACAAAGACGGGGATCTTTCCAAGCACTTTGCGACAATAAGTCTGAAAGGCCACCACTGTCGACTTTGAGCGTGAAGCAAGTGCTAGCTGGAAATAAATTTCGCCATTCTTTGTTCCACATGCGCATCTTCATTACGCTGCTTATATTACAAGCCTTTTCAATATTCCCGACACAAAGACTTTCGCCAGCCTAATAAGGACGACGGCGGTCGTTAGCCGAAGAATTCCAAGAGACGTAGGAAACCACGAAGCATTACACAGCACAAAGAAAGTTTGCCGGCTACATGTATGCAGACACAAGGGAGAACCGGCACGTTGGATAACAACATATATATATATATATATATATATATATATATATATATATATATAATATCAAGCACTCAAAACACGAGCGCTGCTTTTCGCTCTAGACGCGCTCTCGCGTGAGTTTTTAATATCGCATTTCATCAAAAGCGGGAAACGTGCCGCGGAATGTTGATAAATTTAGTACGCATGATTGCTTTTGCTGGCACAGCAGTTAGGAGCTAGAAATGAGGTATGCTTGCGTCTGTGCCGCCCGTGCGTCCTTCCATCACCCCACATCGTAAATAAAAGAGCTACTTCCCCTACTCATGCACACAACTTGGCCCTGTGGATAGCAGAATAACCACCATCACTATAACTGTGGACCGGACTCAGGCCGCCACTCTCAGAGTCTGCGTCACGCGCGAAGCCCCACACAAATCGCCATGTAGGAATGTTGCGCACTATATAGCGTAATGGTGAGCGCCACCTTACCCCTGTGGCGCGCTCCTGCCATTTATATACTACGCGCTTTCAACCACATCTCGACGCGGTGTATCAGACAACATCTGCAGCAGTAGAAAAGTCAAAGGAAGAGGCATAGAAAGTTAAGAAAAGTTATGAAATGGTTCCCGTACAGGGAGTCGACAGCTGCTTCTCACGTCACCTTCATCGCAATAAGGCACTGAGATATGCATTATAATGTATTGCCAGGTAGCAAATAATATCGCAATGCGGTATGTCGCATACGACGCCCTCCGCATTTGTTTCGTAAACCCTATCTGCACTAAAGCGCACCTGCTGTCCGTGACACTTTTGGTGAAGCACAAAAATTTTCGAATGCGAATCTCGTTTTTCAATCCAACGATAAAACGTTGCCTGGCGCCGTGAGCAGTGACAGTTGTCGCATGCCTCCAGAAGTTCCCGTCATGCAATGTCGCGTGCGATTAAGCAATTCACTTCTCGGGCGTTTTCCGTGGTGACATTTCGAAAGTGCGCACTGTAAGAGTGTTCCTCCGATTAGAAACACGCGGGTCGCAGCTGTTACAAGGTCAAAGCTATTTTCGTAATACGAGAGTCATGCCGAATGCCTTCACTTATATTCTGCTAGCGCACAACGATGGTACTGCGAGCTTTGAGCCTTTTTCTATTCACAACCGGTTTCTCGTGACGATATGCCAACTTGATTCCCAACTCGAGCATGAGTACTTTCTGTCCGTGCATTGTAGGCTACGCTGTAATAAATTACTCGAGCGTACCCATTTATAACACAGAAGCACGAGTGATAAAAGCAAGAAGCAGCGTGCTTGCTTGAAAGTGAATTTCGCAGAATAAGGATTTGAGTCAGTTTCATTTCCTCGTACAGATCGAGGAAATCGTTCTGAGACACGCCCAATGTTAATGTTCTTACGACCAGTGAGTGAGCTATTTCTGTGCTTCGACGACCTCCGTTTCGGAAAGAATTAGTTTCTACGACCTTGCAAAACGTTCTGCATTATGGACTGTGCTTCCTTGTGTAATGATAAATGTGGTTCCTGTCTTTTTAAATACTTATTGCACCGGATCTGGCGCGAGAGCATCGTCGTCGTCGCAGTCTAACTGTAGTCCTAAGTTTTATTTTCTATCTCGTCCTCGATCTACCCTGCATTTTTGCAGCGTTACCATGACAACATTGTACAATGCTGAAAGGGTAGCGCAAGCTAATTGTTAAAGTAAAACATAAATAGTTAAACATTCAATAAATCAACTAATCAATGAATGAGCGCCTTATTGAAAGTTCCGGTGCTTTTACCTGCCTGTGCAATGTTTGGAATATTAAGCTATGCGGAATTACAATGATTTCAACAGCCATTCATTCTGTTGCATTTTTCTCAGGTAGAGCGCAAATCACTTACAGCAAACCAAATGATTATTGGCGGGCCGGCGCCCCGCTGTCATCATCTCATAATGGGCCAGCTGCATATCATCCATATTGACTTGTGTCCATCCATCTGCAAAGCACAAAGTAATTTTACATGACAGCTTTATATCGTTTTAGACGAGAAGTGGTTATGGGCTAGAAAAATGTGCCGATCGTGTTCGTTCGCTCGTTTCTCCACCTTTCTTTCTGTCATAGCAATTTGTACAGTAAAAAAAAAAAAAAAAGCAACAAAAAAACACGTACCTGGAATTGAACCAATTATTACAATCCCGCGATTTCAAGGCCAGCATTCTAATCACGGCTACCTGGTGCAAGCTAACAGAGAAATACCGTTAGTTTTCCCTAGGGCTCATTTTTGCGCCATCACCATCATCATCAGCCTATTTTTATGTCCACTGCAGGACGAAGGCTTCTCTCAACCATGCCCGATTACCCCTGTTTTGCGGTAGCTAATTCCTTCTTGCGCCTGCAAATTTCCTAATTTCATCATCCCAATTATATTGCGTCATGCCACTGCGTTTTTCGAGGTGCAGTGCCAGCAACAGCGTCGCTCGAGCACTAAGAGCACTAAGGGGCCAGATTCGCAAAGCTTTTCTTTCGTAAGTTCGCTTTGCCATTGGCTGGCGGCCTTCACTAATGATATGTCTGGCATCCGGATTGGCTAAAATTTTTCTTACAAAAAATTATGGCGTAAGAAGTTTTTGTGAATCCGGGCCCAGATTTTTTAGAGCCTCGTAGAGGTGGTGTCAGCCGCGCCGCTACTCTCGACAACTGGTGCTGCCTTCTGACGGGGTCTGCGGCAGACGGCAGAAAATGACTGTACTTGAGGTGCGTGTTCGCTTGCTGTGATGTTTTTCGACCTGTTCTTACCACCCCTGATGAGCAGTTTGTTTTCTTCATATTCTAGGAAGTGGGATGCAAAAAATTTTTATTCGTCTGGTGGCACAGTGCCGACGTTAACTGTGCCAAAAAGCAGCCAAGATAGCGAACCGCAGCCGTGGCCTAGTGGTAGAACGCCCGCCTCGGCTGCGGGAGGCTGTGGGTTCGATTCTCACCGCCGCCGGGCACCCACTGGTTCAAAAGGGTACAAGCGTACCCCGGCCTGGCGTTCGGCTTCCTTCAGAGGTGATACGCTTGGGAAAGGAGCTTGCGCCCTGAATTCCCGTCGAAACCAACGTGAGCACGGAAATCAAGTGGTGTCTGGGCCGCTCCCATGGCGGTCATTTCCCATGTGGCGCCCCAAGCACCTATTGAGGTGGGGGCACCTTCGGGTTGAGGTCAAACACCCCTTTCCAAGCGCTCAGTTCCCATAATGGCCGAGCACCAGGCCGGGAGCGCGCTTGTACCTATTTTACCGGTAGGTGCCCGGCGGCAGTACTTGCCTCCCACAGCCGCGGCGGATGCTCGTCTACAAGGCCGTCTGTGGTTGGACAAGAGGCGCCCAGAGACAACAGCTGAAATCTCTATTGGGCCCTCTTTCGAGATGTGGACCCCCACGACAGCCGAGCACCAGGCCAGGGGACATCTCTACCCATGCAACATCCCTACGACTTACACGGATATACGACAGGTTCGTGTTAGTGTGATGTCTATTCGCCGCACGGGTTTTCCGCGGCACCTAAAAAACACCATTCGGTTATGGTTTTGCATACTTGCTCATGCTTGCTTCGTGTCTAATTGTTACGTAAGCACGTAAGTACAAGAGCTTTCCGGTGACTTGCAAAAACATGGAAGACATAGAAATGCATTGTTCTCCTCTCGATCGCGTTATGCTAGGAGTATACTATGATCGGGACAACAAAGCAAGATAATAATGCAGCACAATGTATGATGGTAGGGCGTGGCACGGACATGTTACCCTCGTTAAAATTCAAAGTACTGCCTACTAGATGTCGTCTAGTCACTTTCAGACACTGCCTCAGGCCCCAAGAACGTGGATAAATACGTAGAACGCGCATACAAAAATTTGGCCTACTGCTCAAAGTTGCAACTGCAGTGAAGCAGACGATGTTGTAGCTCAGTTGAAGCAGACAACGCAGCAGCGTGCTCTCGCTGTACTATTTCGGAGATATAATTCTCTCATCTGAAATAGACGAACCTGCACGTTCCCAGGGACGACACGATGGCTGCAGCGCTTTCACAAACCACCAACGCAGGCAACTATAACAGCCACAAACGCACTACGGCCCGCTGCAGCCCACACCGTTTCCCGCGCTCCCCAAGCAGCGCTCTCACCATCATCGTCATCATCATCATAATCATCATAACAAAGAAAACATGGTGGCAGCCTACGCGGGAAATTCCGGTCTTTAGGACGGGGCGTATACTTTGGTGAGTCCAGCAGTTGCCAGCCTGAAGGAGGAGGAGGGGAAGATGCAAAGATGTTGCTGGCCGCAGGCGGATGTAAAGCCTTGCGACACAGGCCGTGAATGGCTCCGCCTAGGTGTCAAAAACGCAAAAGGCTGTATGTATGTCATTCAGTGAGTCGTCATTCAGAATCGGCCGCGCGAGACGGGTGAACTAGACGAGGTGCATGTAACGAGGCGGAAGGGCAGGCAATCCCGCAATCCCGAGCCATTCAGTGCAATCGATGCCGCGTCAGTCCGCCCATCCCCCGAAACAACGCCTTGAAATGAATCCGCCAAGTGTTTACAATCGCAGGCTAAGTCCACATCACCTAAATACTATAAGAGGAGCCGGGACACCTCATGAAGTTTCCGCGATGACACTGGACTGAATTCCAGTGTCTTTACGAAGACATCATGTCACTCACGCTGTAACGTGTGGCGTGCTTCTACGCTGCGATACTTCAACCCCCCAAAAAAGTGCTTCAGGAGTGTCTTGACAGACTTGCGATGTGACGACTGTACAGGACGGCGATCCCGGACTGTCTGCTCCGTAAGTGTCCGGTCGTTAAGTCGGGCCAACGTGGTCGCGAGTGACTGCCTGTGTGCGCTGTATCTAAGACGGTGTTAAGAAACATGTTCGATAGTTTTCTCGCTGCTGCAGTGGTCACAAGTAGCCTTATCTTCTCTTCCAGTGCGGAACGCAAATAATTTTGGGAAAGCTGCGCCAGTCCACAGTCGGCAAAGTACTGTTGTCTCTGGTCGGCGTAGTCCAGGATTGTCAGAGAGGTACAGCTGTAGCGGAAAAAGATTAGCACAAGTGACTGATCACCCGAGCACACAAATTGTAGTATGCGACGCTGTTCTTCCCTAGCACGCCTAAAGTGAGAGTGCCAGGCACTACCTCTTTGAAACATGAATCACCTGGCACTTTAGATAGCAGTGATGTATTACACATTTATTTCAGTCCACCTTTTCTTGAAATTCTTTTATCACAACAGTGAGAGGTGTCGGGAATTGCGACGTCAAAGCCTGTGAACGTATTGTGAATTTGCTACGCTGTATTGCAGCTTTCGCGGCTCTAATCACAAAACAATCACAAAGCCCGAGACGTGATGAACGCACACAAGGAATCAGTGTGGAGAGGTAGTGGCGGGAATTTTGAGCAAAAGTTACACGTTGCTCAAAGCTCGAAATTATTGCTAAAGGACAACGTAGCATAGGAGCACGTCTCGTTGAATTGTTTGAATTGTGAGGTTAATTTCTGGAGTTCACAGCTTAGCGACGTGTGTAAAATATGAAAGAAATCATTTGCTGTATCACTATTCAAATGAGGAATAACATATACATCTTATTGTATGCTAGCAAACACAAAAGACGCGTTTAACAGTAATAACGCCGCACAAAGTGAAGTGTCAATTTGCAGGACAAACTCAAAATATATTCCTGGATAAATTTTACTGTCTCTGAATGAATATTACTACATCAACGTATTTTCCTCGCCATCGTTTAAACTAAGTCTACAGTAACTTACATTTAGAGACGACCAAAGGCAAAATAACAGCCATTCACAGTATTATATTACACGTAATCGATGCTCTGGTAAAGCTGACCCGATTAAGAAGATAAAAATCAAATTAAGACGTGCTGAAGCATAAACTTGGAAGTTTAATACCTCAGAAACAAAATATAAAAGACGGGGACAATTTATACTACAACCGAAAGCGGCATTGTATGAACAGAATATTGAGATGAAGGCGAAGGTATTTTGACGAATGTAATACAGACAAAGGCCTACGCGTTAGTAATTTTTTTTCACAATTTGCACTTCTGTTGGGGACTGTCACCCTACTCAAATGCCACCATTTCACCCCAGAAAATAGAATAAATTTTCTCTGCAGTATGAGTTACCATGTTCAGGGTTGTCTTGTGTATTTCTTGGCGAATAAATATTGTACGTACGAGGCTTCGGTTCTGCTTTCTCTGCGTGCGGAGATAAATATACTGTCTCGTGTGTTTCTTTCCTCTCACCGTATTACCTCTTGCGATTGTTTCTCTAGCCTATGTTCCTCGGAACGCAGTGATTGCGTTGTGGCGCCGAAGATTGCTTCTGTTCGTTTCACGTTTCCACGCTATCAGCCATCCTTCGGAACAACAGCTTATTTTTTTCTTTCTTCTTTCAACGCGAGATGACCCCGTGCGGAAGAAAAACTAATGAATAGAAAATCAGTCTCTTCCCTATATTTTCTCGCCTCCAATTCCCGTTATTCCAGCAACATGGAATCAACAGACCCAGAAAAGATGGAAGAAGGTTTCCTCGAGAAGATTTCCGACGATTCACAGTCGTCAGCACTGACAGCATTCGAATTGGACCTGCGGCTTCGTTTAACCAAGTTTTCGAAAATCTTTCGCTGGCTTCTTTGATGTTTCCCGTCTGGTTCTGGAACTGTTTAATGCAACAACTTCGTTTCCCGGTAACTTCGGCGTGTGGGCGACCAGGACTGATGAATGATTTGCTGTAGTATACGCACGCATTACTTGGGTAGTAAGCACGTTTTTGCCGACGTGCTCGAACGCTAGAACATCATGTATTTCATGTAATTATTTCTGTAAATATTTTGTAAAAGAAAATTATGCAGCAATAACAAGGTTCTACAGCCGTAAAGTCTTTTGCAACCTTGTCAGCGCCTCTACTTTTTTTTTATAGAAAACTTTATTTAGCACTGTTACTTCTGAGGTTGGTTAAAAGTATGACAAAATTAAGCATGGTATTAAAGCGAAAGCTGACACGTCACTCCTAACGAAACGGCACAGTCTATCGATAGTTTAAAAAGTACGGAAACAAGAACATTTGTACGCGCGCGCGAAAATACATGTAGTGTCGTAAGAACGGCAGAGCTCTTAGCACTTTAGCTAATGACGTAAATTTAAGACTGATACCTTAAATTAAATGGGATTATTATTGTGTTTTAGCTCCGAACATATAGGAGGGGCGTTGGCGCTTACAATGGCGGCAGAATCTTTTTTTTTCTTTTTATTTCTGGGTGACTGCACCATAAAAACCACTGTAGGAAGAAACCGGTTTCGCTTATTCACTTTTTGTTGCAGTTCCCAGGCTCTTTAATGCAAGTATTATACCGTTTCGCATGCAACGCTGGAGAATGGTACCACGGCAAAATAAAGCAAAATATTATAAAGCAAAATATAATAAATTAATGCGCACTGATTAGTGCACTACCTGCGGCCTTGTCGGCTTTGACTCCACCGCTTGACATATTGCCAAGCTGGGAACATAATGTATTCGTTACAGGCTAATTAGAACGTAATACCACGCGACGCAACCCGTCGTACACGGTAGCCGCGTGCCAGACAATTATGATAATGCCAGATGGTGGTATGAATAAAGAAGCGAAAGAAAATTCATATTAAAAAATTACACGACTATAAGCATGGATTAGCCTTTTCACCCTCAATATTGATAGCCTTGATTAATTTCGTAACGAGAACGTCGGTCATCTGCGCCAGAAAGAGATCCAAATCCTCGCGACCGCCTCCGTCGTTATAACGACTTCATTCCTTCACCGTCATTACATCGTTATCATGCTCTCGTCATTCAGTCGTGAGTATGCCACCATTGTCATGCTATCGGCTTCACTGCATCGTCGTCATACAGTCTTGATTAGGCAATCGTTATCATATCATTCTCGTGATGCCGTCGTAATTGCTCCTTCATCGTCACTTACCTTCCTCGTACAATTCTAGTTACACAGTCGTCGTCGCGCTGCCTTCGTTATCGCATAGTAATCAAATCAGAATTTTCATCCGCTTGTCCTCGTTTCATCGCCGTCATGCCGCTTCCTTCGTTCCTTCAAGGTCATACCAGCGTCCTCACTGCGTCGTCGTCATACCATCCTTGTCATGCGGTCATGCTCAGGACTAACTCTAGCGAGCGAGTGTCCGCACAGTGGGCCGACCCCAAAGACAGTGTGTGTCGCATATAGCCCAAGCAATGCAAATCGCAGAGTGACCACTCCACATTCTTAATAAAGGTATCAGAATACGCCCCAAGAATACGGTGTGTCACTGCATTGCTTGATTCGTAATCACATTACTGTCGACAGTTCTGCCGGAGTTTACTTTTTACAGCGAAGCTGTTAGCCTCTGGTTGGTCGGGATTTTTCGTGGCGTGCTCACGTAAAACCGTTCAAGTCAATTAGTTCAAGAACGCACTTGAGCCAGGCGGCAGGCATACAAGAATAAGGATGGACCTCAAATGGCAGCTGGAAAATGGCAGCTCTTTCAGTTTCCGGGTAGCAGAATTATGTTTTCTCGTATATTCGTATTACAATCCGAAGCTATCATGTCTGCAGCTTGTATGCATGTCGTACTTTACGCATTTTCTGGCGCAGTTTACTTTTAAACATTAAATCAGTTCCATAAGGCACTTGCGCTTGGCGGAGGGCCTATAGAAGAATGAAGATGTATGCTGCACTTCCGCACGCGCGTGACGTGCGTCGCTTGGGGTGGTGGTGCTTGTGCAACGTCGTCTAACGTCCGCACCAACTTCGCTGTACATCCACTTTCACAGGATGAAATGATGACGGACTCCTGTTTTTTTTTTTTATTCTGCAGGAGCCGGACGAAGGCCTCGCTTCAGAAAGTGAAATGGTTGATTACGGAATACGTCCCCTGGATCCATTGTGAGGCTCCACTTGTGCCCGTGTTAGTGTTGTTCAAGCGTAGCAATTGGCCCACTATGCCCCACCATATGCCACATACCAACCAGCGAAGGCTTACAAGAGAGGAGGAGGAGGGAGGGAAAACAAGAGGTTAGAGGCAGATAGGTTAACCAGAGTAAGTGTCTGGTTGGCTACTTCGCACAGGGTGATGGGGTAAGGGCAGATTAAGAAAGCGAAGACACGATTAAAAAAGCCGGCAGATCCCACGCGCTGTGGGAATCGATGTTATGCGATGCAGTGTGCGGGGACACCTACCAAGTAAACGAAACGGCCATGAGAGCACCAAGACGAAGGCTGCTGTTTCATGACCTACAAGACACGCATGTCATGACATTCATGTCATGAGTCGTCAGGAGTCCCTTTAGCTATGCCTTATAGATGTTAAGGCGAAAGCCTTAGTCATGCTCATGACTATGACTGCGACCATCATCCTATAGCCTTTTCCTTCACTTAGTACCACATCCGAACTCCTTTCATTGGTTTTTGAGTATTAATCTTTTTTTCGCTGAGTCATTGTCATTTTTGCTGAGTCATGGTCATGACTAAGGTTTCTACCATCATCCTCTAGTGTTGCCTTCACTTAGTACCCACGTCAAAACCCATTTCAGCGGCTTTTGAGGGTTAATCTTTTTATTGCGATAGCAATTATATGGACACTCAAAGCGGATTTCAGCCTTCGGCGTCATCGTCGCCGTCGCCATGAGGTTTTGTATGACGTCAACAGCAATGAAAACGTCGCTGCGCGCCATATGCTGTATGTGCGAGTGAAAGCGCGCGAGCGACGCGCATTTTCAAGGGGAGCGAACGCACGGCGGAGAGCAAACGCGCGTTCTGCGCCGTGCTTCCTGAAGGGCTGTAGAATTAAGCGTCTCTTTCCTCCTTTACAATCACTATATATATGGAGCAAACGCGACTTCTTCCGTCTCGCAAAAGGCCGTGGGGGGACTGGAGGGAGAGGAGGCGACGTTCAGTTGCGGTGCCAAATGCGTAATTACATACAAAAAAACACCGCATATCCACGAAGTGGATGATGATGACTGGGCGAAGCACCGGGGAAACATTCGGGTAACCGTGAATCCCCCGTACATTGCCCACTCGAACATGCAAATAAGTGACAACACATGTGTTTAGTATATAGAATGTTGTCTTATTGGTCGTATATGGTATTGAGGTGCGGACTTCGTTTTCCTTTCATAAAGACTGTCTTGCGATCAGTGCAGCAGCACGGCGACGCCTGCAAGCGGACCCAGAGGCGGCAAGAGCGCGGGAAGCGGCGGCAAAACGCCGGAAGCGTTCTCCGGAAGCCGGCGTCGCCGTAGCTTCGCGTACATATACTACTCATATAGCTTATGTATAGCTCATATATAGCTTATGTAGCCCTTGTGCACCGCAGCGCCCCTAGCGGTCTCCATGCAAACCAGAGCTACGGACGGACAACGGACGACGAGGGACAAGGCTCAGCCCTAAGGTGCTTCGCCCCTAAAACGTTGCGAGACGAGAAGGTGGTAAAGACTTCCGACGCTGCTCGACGAGTGCCCCGTTCTGATCTCGTCGAAAACCTCCGAGCCGCCCCCAGAGGAGGAGGAGCAGGAGGAGCACGAAACATTTATTTGAAACCAGAGGCTCGTGGTTTCTTCCGATGCGGGAGGCGACGGCGGTTAGTTGGCCGGGAGCCCCTGCTCCCTGGTGGCGGCCTCTGCACGCTCCGTGACCCAGACCTGCTCATCTGGGTTGGAGCTGAGCAGTGGGGCCTCCCACTACTGCGTCGTGGTAATTTGCAAGCCCTGTGGACTACCGCGGATACGTATATTCGGACAGCCCCACAGTTTATGGAACAGGTCGGCCCGAGCAGCTCTGCACAGCTTGCACTGCGACGTAAAGGTTGCTGGATCAATGTATGAATACAGAATTGGTGTTTGGCAGGAGCCTGTACGTAGCTTCCTCCAGATGAGTTCCTGCCGGTTAGTGATTCGTGAGCTGGGGGTATATAAGCCTGCCTAGATTATAATGCTGCGTAATTTCAATATACGTCACCATATGGTCTCGTGTCGACCACCCAAATTCCCCGGTCTCCTCATTCCCCATTTCGACCTGGGGTGGGCCGTGGGCTCGGAAGCACCGGCAACAGTCACCAACGCCGCGCGCGTTCGGTGCGAACGCGCGCAACACCCCGCGGCGTTGACAACAGTTTTGCGCGGTGCTGGTGCTGCTGCATGACCAAGTTTATACAGCTGGTAAAACTACTATCCTTACTCGGTATAGCTCTATACTAATTTGCAATCGCAATTGATGCTTTGCCTTTCAGGTGAAACTGCGACATTTTTCGCCGAGTTATGTTCATTTTTGCTGAGTCATGCTCATGACTATGGCTTCTACCACCATCGTTTAGTGTTTCCTTCACTTAGTATACGCACATCCAAACCAATTTCAGTGGTTTTTGAGTGCGTTAATCGTTTTTTGCCGAGTCATTGTCATTTTTGCTGAGCGTGCTCATGTCTTTGACTTCTACCACCATCCTTTAGTGTTTCCTTCACTTAGTGCCCACGTCCGAACCCATTCCAGTGGTTTTTGAGTGTTCATCTTTTAAGGCGAAAGCCTTTAATGGCTCATAATCGCGGCGTCCGACCGTCCGTCCGTCCGTGCCCTGGAACGGTGCCAGCTGTGGCCTCTCCCCCTCACACTCTCTCAGCAATCACGTGATGGCACAGCGGCATATAGCAACAGTTGCGCCGCCACAGCTGTGGCCTCTTACCCTTACATTCTCTCAGCAATCACGTGATGGCACAGCGGCGCGCGCGCAACGCTCCTTCGTCAGACGTCTCGTTGCAGCAGTCGAGTTAGTCAGATGACTCCCAAGCAGCCCGGTGATGATTCCACGGCAAGTGGTCGATGGTCGTTGTCGGGGATTTCAACCAAGACGCTAAGAACAGACATGCATTTGTCAGTGGTTCACTAGCGTAGTGGTCACACCGACGACAACAGCCACCACGCAAAATGACAGCTGTCTTGATCTCGTCTTCCAAATATATCCAACCGCCAAAGATCTCGAGTACATAGACACTTTGTAAATTCCAAAGTGTGTTCGGCGAAAGCCTGTGCCCATTCAACTGGGAGTGTCATGCACACACAAAAAAAGACATGGCATAGTCCGTCGAATGGCCACATTCTTTCACCGAACACACTTTGGAATTTACAAAGTGTCCTTCAATGGTTTTTTTTTTAAGCGAAGCTTTATAGGATCACAAGTGTGGGCGTGGTGGAGGCGGTGGTGTCATGCTGAAAAGTGGGCCGATCCTGCGATACTGCTGAAAAGGTCCAAACTCAATGACACATACCCGGGACAAAAAAGAAAGAGAGAGAGATAGACAGATAGAGAGAAAAAGAAAGATAAAGTGAAAGAGAGAGATAGAAAGAAATAAGGGGAGAGGGAAAGAATGATAGATAAAGAGAGAGAGAAGGAAAGAGAGAAAGAAAGAAATAAAGAGAGAGGGAAGGAATGATAGATAAAGAGAAAGAGAGAGAGAGAGAAATAAGGAAAGAAAGTCACCACGAAGGTCAGAGAAAGAAAGAGAGAGAGAATGGAAGAGAGAGAGAAATAAACTGAGAAAGAGAGAGGGTAATAAAGAAAGAAAGAAAGAGAGAGAGAGAGAAATAGAAATGAAGAGAGAGAAAGATAGACAGAGAGAAAGCGAAAAACAGATATAGAAAGAAAGAGAGATAGAAAGAGAGAGAAAGAAAGTCACCACGAAGGTCAGATACACACACGACAAGCTTCGCTTACCCCCATTTTCTCGACAGGGGAAGGGCTGGTGATTTTTTCGCTGGGTCATCGTCATTTTAGGCGGCTGTTTCATGACCTACATGACACGCATGTCATGACATTACGTATCATTTGTGTTCATCATGCACTGTTGTCATACTATGCTAATTTTGGTACCTGCCAAGTTAACGAGACGACCGTGAGAGCACCAAGACATAGGCAGCTGTTTCATGACCTACATGACACACATGTCAAAATACTCATGTCATCACCTATCATTTATGTTCTTCATGCACTCTCGCCATACTATGACAATTTTGGTAAATACCAAGCTAACGAAACGACCACGAGAGCACCAAGACGTAGGCGGCAAATTAGATAGATACATAGATAGATAGATAGATGGATAGACAGACAGATAGATAGATAGATAGATAGATAGATAGATAGATAGATAGATAGATAGATAGATAGATAGATAGATAGATAGATACATACTGTCAAAGTGGCAAATGTTCGCCAAAAATGCTTCGCATTTAAAAAAAGACAAGGATCGCATCAGTTCAGCAATGCCATTGATCAATCAGGAAAGGCCCCAGAATAGGTCCATCTTCTGCGACTCCAAGGTCGCCCGCCGGAGTTTGCTCTCTGCATTACGCCATGGATCACACGAACGACTTGTCGCGCACACACGAGAAATGTACTTTCTCAGACTGTTTCAAAAATCACCAGCCTTCCCTGTGGAGAAAATGGGGGTAAGCGAAGCTTGTGGCAAAACGACGCTGTCGCAGGCTTTCCGCTTCGTTTGCCCCAAACTCAGGGTCGGTGGCTCTTCGCTGACGTTTGGCCTCAACATCGCCCTCCCGCAACTCGGGGTCCGCGGCTCTTCGCTGGCGTTTCGCCTGGGCTTCGGGATCCCTCACGCTAGAATCGGCACGTCGACGATGAGCCCTTTCCCGAGCGAGTTCGCGGCGCCGTTGCTCGAATACAGCCTGCTCCTTGGCGGAACCCACCACCCCGTACAGATGGTAAACCAGCGGAGCTGAAATGTGCGGCCCCGGTACAAGCCAGACGTGCTTTCTTTCTTTCTTTCTTTCTTTCTTTCTTTCTTTCTTTCTTTCTTTCTTTCTTTCTTTCTTTCTTTCTTTCTTCTTTCTTTCTTTCTTTCTTTCTTTCTTCTTTCTTCTTTCTAGTCCCTGGCTCATGCCGGCATATCCAATGCGGGTATGCGCCACACGTGATTTTATTATCGTTGATCGTGACGTAACTGACGACCTTGTGATGTTATAGATGTCATAACCTGTTAGTCATGTTAGTCATACATTCGTACCCTTCCATGCTAATTTTGGCATATACCAAGTGAACGAGACGCGTGTTTTCGACAAGGTTTTCGATAGGGCTTTAGCGTGACACCACCGCCGCCGACATTTGTGAGGCAGTACAAGCTTCGCTTGAAAAGTGCATGACATCGTATTTCAATGGTTGCCAAGTCATTCTGGTATCCTTGGAAACGAGAAAGCAGACGCAGCCACTCGAAGGCTTACAAAATTTCTGCAAGGGTGTTGTGCTCTGTTGGTGCTATGCTTCACAAGAGTGAGGCCCACTTCTTTTATTTATGCTATTGCGAAATAGACGGATAGAGAGAGGAAGATGAATTTACTTACAATATTGCGGAGAGATCAATCTGTCCTATAGCTTGTTCTGTCTTCCTCACCTCGACTATAGGGAAGGAGGAAGGGGAAGAAAGGAGCGATAAGTAATGATGATGAACGGAAGGAATTGCCTGCATACAAGTATACATTACGTTGCTGTACCCTTAAAGCCATCTCAACAATCGCGAAAATAATAAGGAGGAGGCGGCCTTGCCTACTCTCGTTGCGATCATGTAAATGCATGCAGAAGCTCTCCATGCTGGCCCCTCCACGTGGTGACATGAGGCACGCTCACGGCAATAATCCTTATAACGTCGTTACTGCCAAAGGGGTAACTCTTCCTGTCCCTGTCACGTTTTCACAACAGCGCCATTGGCAGCTCGAGTTCGTCATTTTCTTTTGAATAATTGTCGGTAGTTCATGCATCGTGTACATCTCGCTGCCACAGTTATATGATCCACCCGGCCGCAGCTACTCCTGATCCCGCGCGGAAAACTGCCGTCCGGATGAGCGTCTCGTCGGACGCTTTCCTTGCCGCAGTTCCGCACATCACTCGCTCCACTGTAGCCTCTGGAATACCGAATGTGAAAGTTGTGCGTACAAAGAGGGGATCGCACGCCTTCTTTGCGATTGTTCTCAATTCAATGAACAAAAAGAGCGTTTCACTCCACGCTTGACAAGCTTGACAACTGTACCCTTATGGAAAGCCATAATATCACACCCTGGTCCCAGTCGACGTCAGCTCGAGCAGCTCTAAAAGTGTTAATGTGTGCGTGTTTTTTTTTTTTTTCATAGCGAAAGCATTATATGTCTCTGAGGCAGAAAAGCCCATGTTTTCCTCAACGAGTGCCCCAAAAGATAATCACCAGCGTGAATTAAGGTGGATGAAGGTTGGTGCAAACTAGAGCGAGGTTAAAGTCGATTAGGGTGGATTAAGGTTGGTAGAAATTATGGCAATGTGGATTAAGGTGGATTAAGTAGACTTGTGAAGGAAATATGACAGTGTATGATGTCACGTATCATGGACATAACCAATTAATTAGAGAAGTCATAATGCTTTCGCATTCAAAATCACGTAGGGATACTTAAGTGACTGTCAATTTTTTGTAGAACCAGGGCCGTATGAAAAACTATCGTCCTCAGTTGCCTTCCTCGTGCTTGTGCAGACAGATTCTTTTCATATCTTCTCTTCTTTTCTTCTCACCCTTTTCCCAGTTTTCCCAGTGAAGCGTAGCCAACCGGACAGTTAGTCTGGTTAACCCTTCTGCCTTTCATGTCTTACTTTCTCTCGCTATCTCAGGCAGCTTCTAGCGCTTTAGCTAAATGCGAAAAAAGTGTTCATAACACGTGCATATAGGAAGAAAGACGGCGCAAAAAGAGAAAGAAACGCCAGTAATAGAGTCACTGGCGCCTAACGCAATTACTGTCACTATTGAGTGCTTGGTTTCCCACGGACCTATAAACGTCCCCTTTGCTCTGCTTCCTTCCGCGGACGTGACCAATGCAACGACCATTACTCAGGTTAGTGTATAGGATTTACGACCGCGACGTGTCCCAAACTACTGGTGATCAGTTCTGCTTACAGCAGTTATATGGGCACCCCGCGTGGGCACAACGCTGGGCAACTAAGTTCCTTTGCTAAGCTTCCGCTCACTGCTTCCCAAATGTTTGTGTTACACTGTTTGTAACAATGGCGTATACGCACGTATAGACTGGGAAGGCTTAGGAGTTAGGGATAAACAGCGCGTATCGCTACAACCTTCGATTTGCAGATGACATTGTCCCGTGCGGCAACACTGGGGATAACTGAGGACCTTAACCGAGAAAGTGTAAGAGTAGGGTTGAAGATTAGTATGTAGAAGATAAATTTGATGTTCACTAGCCTGACAAGGCAACAAGAATTGATGATCGCCAGTCAGCTCTAGAGTCTGTGCAGGAGTACGTTTATCTAGGAAAATTACTCACAGGGCTCCCTTAACATGACAAGATAATTTACAAAAGACTAAAAGTGGGTCGGAGTGCATACGGCAGGCATTGCCAAATCATTACTGGAAGCTTACCACTGTAGTTGAAAAGAAAAGTGTACAACCTACCGGTGCTAACATATGGGGCAGAAACTTGGAGGTTGACAAAGAAGTTCGAGACCAGGTCAAGGACCGTGCAAAAAGTGATGGAACGAAAAATGTTAGGCGGCACGTTAAGGGACAGGACGAGAGCGGCGTGGATCAGAGAGCGAACGAAAGAAGGGTACATACAGAAGAGGAATGCAGAACAATGAATAAAAGATTTGTTAGATGGCATGAAAACAGCAGTTGTGAACCTCGATGCGTCTGTAATAGTCGCGACTGATACAGGAAGGTGGTTCCAGTCATTGCAAGTGCGAGGTAAAAACGAGCAATAGTACGCGTTCGTACCACAAGATGGCACGAAAACTTTATGAAGGTGATCGCTGCGGGATGAAAAGTAGGAAGGAGGTGTTAAAAGTTTCTCTTTTGATACCGGGTTGTGATAAATATCGTGGAAAAGGCAGAGGCGACTGTATGCGCGACGTACTGAAAGATCCGGAATGTTAAGGGTTTGCTCATTAGTGTAACGCTGTCATGACGAGAGTGATTAGATAGAATAAAGCGGGACGCACGGTTCTGAATGGCTTCGAGGGAGGGGGATAGTGATGCTTGAAGGGGATACCAAATGGCCGAGGCATATTCTAATTTTGAGCGAACAAGTGTTTTGTAGAGAATCAGTTTTAAAGATGCAGGAACGGCGTAAAAGATTCTGCGCAAATAATCTAGCGTGCGACTAGCGTTAGAAGTTATATATTCAACATGCTTGTGCCATGATAGATCATGAGTGATATAAAGGCCGATATACGTACTTGTAAAAATTGACTTCACGAAGAGGAGCGCTATTCTGAAAATACATGCATGCGTCAGTATTGTTAGTGCGGCGTGATATGCGCATACATTTACATTTATTGACGTTTAGATTCATTTTCCATGCATTGGACCATGTGGATAAATTGTTAAGGTCTTCTTGTAGTTAAGTGGAATCGGCGGGGTCACTAATCTTATGATATATTACTCAGTCATCAGCAAATAGGTTAATTGAAGATGATTTCACGCAGTCAGGCAGGTCGCTAATATAAGTTAGAAAGAGCAGAGGCCTGAGAACAGATCCCTGCGGGACCCCTGATATAACCGATGAAAAAGCACAGGAAGCGTTATTAGCAGTCACGTACTGGGTTCGATTAGAAAGAAAGTCCTTAATCCCAGCTAAAACTATACGATCAATGTTAAGCTGATCAAGTTTAAGGTTTAGTAGATCGGGCGTTACGGTATCAAAGGCCTTAGCATAGTCCAAGAAAATACAGTCAACGTCAGATTTATTGTCAGTTGCAGCAGAAAGATCATTAGTAAAGCAAGCTAGTCGGGTTTCGCACGAGTACATTTTCTGGCGCCAGTTTGCGCTTCTTTCATGTAAAAAGAAACTTCCAGTGCCTGTCATACAACAATTTTCTATTGGAGGGCAACATATTCTCCTAAGATTTCTTGGACAATACATTGCACATTCCCTTCAACTTTTTTTTTTCGAAATTCACTCGGAAGTGATTACGCACAATATTTACTCTGGGTATGAAGTACGGTGTACGTGTAACTGTAAATAAGTGCTTTACTCATATTCTTTTCGTTCGCTTTCGCGAAATTTGACAGTAAATTGTTGAAGACCTCTGTGTCGTCCCAGACGGTTGAAAGCAACCTCGAGACGTGTTTCTAAATCACTGAGATTGCGTGAAAATACCAAACGTGGCAGCAACATGGCAATAAATATACTACACGTAGTTCCATCTTCATCTCAGCGTTTAAGCAGTGAAATGCAGTTTTTACCACAGCAAACATGAGGAGAAGATGGATATAGTTATTTTTTTTTTCACGTACATGGAGACGCGTCTTTTGGCATCTAACAGTGGTATTCAAATTTTTAAAAAAATTTCTTTTGAAGTTCACGACATAACAGCAGGCCATAAAAACCACCTTGAAGAGCGATTATGTCCCATAGTTGTGTTCGGGTTTCAAGAGGATATAATCAGTCCACTGCAGTGTGCGCGTTTCATTGCCCTAAAGTCGGGCCGAATCGTTCGCCGCGAAGCGCCGGCGCGAACACTTCAAGTGCGTGCCACCGACCGCTTATCCAGACTAACAACGCAGTGGCGGTGTGGCCACCCGTAGCTCGATCTCGCGGCGAATAGCTCGGCCCGTTACTTCAATCTCTGCTTGGCCGTCTACTTTCTGTGCGCGACAGCAAAGAGCGTTAGATCACTTTGCAAACTCATAAACTACTTGTGGTTTGGCTGTCGTCGCTATGTGTCGCTTATGCCTGCCAAGAGAAACAATTCCACTTATTTACTAAGGTACAATGGAGTGTCTCGTGTTGTTCTGGCTGTCAGAAGACTGAACGATAATCATTTTATCGAAGCTAAGACCCTGTGAGTCTTGCCTCACCTTCATAAGCCTGGAAAGCTACACGAGCGCTCTTACAGCATCTGAAGGCGATATCTGATCACTTGAGTTCTCAGCTATACACACTCTGCGCATTATTCAGTGCGCACATAAATGATAGGAATTCCTATTAGTTCTGTCTTTGTGTTGCTTTCACTTCTCCCTCTCTCTCTGCGGAAGTGTATGGTATCCAACTGGACAAAGTCCAGAAAACTTCTCTTCCATTCATCACCCCGACCCTCTTCACTCGGCTTTCTAAGGCTCCTTTTACTAAGCTCTTAAAGAAAATCGTTATTATGGGCTAGCTGCGGTGTTCAGAGGAAAATTATCTGAGGAAGAATTACGTTCATTATTTAGGAATCTCTTCAAGACATTTCGTTTCTAACGAGATCACTGCCAAGTTGCGCTAGAATAGGAACCATTGCATGGCTGGTGTATGCTTGAGGTAGTGTGAATCTGCCGGACAAAGTCAGCACAAGGAAGAGTAGGCAGCTAGATTGCGGTTTGTTTGCCTAGAGCGGACATATTTGCTACATGAATTAACAATGATTGAATAATTTATTCATTGATAATACAAAAGTGGGCAAACTAGAATATTGCGAGTATACGTATATATTCCAGGCACTGGCGTTGCTTCCTTCGCGTGCATAGTGAGTTGTAATCACAGTGTCGCAGCGTTGCTTGCATTTGCTATCGCTAGTCAAATGTGTGAACATAATAGATCCAATGACTCAAAACTACCTTACAAAGATGGTCGTTAAGTTCGTACAGTAGTGTCCCGAGCCATTGGCATCCCTGTGGCAAACTCTGCAAGAATATTGTAATACAGATGTACATGCTGGTAAAATCGGGCAATCAGCAGCCACGCAGCAAGTGTTGGCAGCAGTTTGCGTTGTGTCGACGCATGGCGGGACTGTCACCAATGTCGAAATTCACCCCTATTCATTTTTAACCACTTAGGAATGAGTGTCTGTGAAAAATAAAGAGCATAGAAAAGTGGCAGTGAGCCACAGGTGACGAACGTATTCACTAGGAAAGCAAAAGTATTAACTCTGTCTGTCGCTGTTAGAAAAAAAAATTCCGGTAGAAACCATCTCAGGACGACTGTCAGCGTTAATGCAATTAGCGCTGAAGCAATGTAACCACACACCGTATTGCCACAGCCGCAACCCGTCATGCATGAGGCGTACACTGAAGTAGGGCTCCACTCTCGCGCTTCGCTCTGGACACCCGGCGCCGACTAGCGGTGCCGCCGCGAAGTCTGCGCGTGTCTGAATAAATATTCCGACAAGTTTCAATATATATGACAGGGGTTCGATTCCACCCAGCAGCAGATATATTTTAATGACTTTTTTTGTCATTGAACACTGGCTCACACGCAGTGACCGAAGTTGGGGTTAAAGAAGTTCATTGAAGAGCGGAACATTCCCTGTGTCACATACCCAGCGACACAAGTTGGCGGGAAAGAAGGGAAAACACGTCCGATGGTGAGCTTCGAAATCGGTTCCCTCACCACAGCAGCCCGATGATACACGTTAGACCATAGACAACCCAGTCACCAAGTTGGCGAGAAAGAGGTGAGATACGAACAGGCATACCGCAAACTGGGCGAATTTCCCCGAAGAATGCTAATCGCATCAAACGTCGAAAGCTCGCAGGGCCCGCCATTGTCTCAGGACCTCCGCAAGGAGCTAGAAGCACTCGCCGACAGCCAACAAGAGACGCTTTATATGCTTCGAAGTACATAAAACCGTGAAATGCAAATTAAAATTCTCCCGTCTGGCACGCAGACCGTACGCTACGTCACCTTTCTTGAAGCTTCGCGAAATATCTTCTAATTGCCCTATAGGTAGCGCTCCGGTAGCTGGCAGAAACTCATCTTCTGAAACGACTTGAAAAGCATGGTATCGACGTTCTAGCCATAAAGTTGGTTATTTAAAAAGCTAGCTAATTTAATGATTTGCTAATAATGAATGTTGTAATGACTACATAATAATACAAATCTTAAAATATTGTAAGATTCTAGAGGTGGTTACTATATATAAATATCTTGACCATGCTGATCCAACGATTCTATTCCAATACTTCTTTTCGCTTTTCGTCAGTGATCTGAACAACTCTCCGTCCACTGTAACCCCAGGACCGGCCAGTCGTGAGCAATAAGAATGGGTCGCGGCGATAAGAAAGGAACGAAATCGTCGCAAGGAAGCGATAGTGTATACCGGCCCTGGTACCATTCGAATAGAAAACTGTGCTCTTTCGAACAAACTTGCTGCATGTTAGCCCAGACACTTCGTATTTTTGGAGCCTTTCGTAAAGCCTGCAGCTGAATTGCATTGCAAAGAAGCGAATTTAGTGCCTAAGTTTCATTTCACGCCATCCGTGCGACTTAAACATTTAACTCTTCTGCAAAATATTCCGAAAAACCGCGCCAACAATTTCAAACTCGTCATACGAAAACAAATAAAAGTAGGAACATGCGTGTTCTTGCGCATTATTTGAGAGAAGATGCATGCAAGCAATCTCGTCGAGAAGATGCCAGCCATTTCTTCTGTATCCCGACATTGCTCATCCTCTGTTTTGCTGCATCACTCCATTTTCCCGCACTTTCCGCGAGCTTCAGAGGAACGTGCCAGTAAATCTCGATTCGCCTTCCGACGGATTCTTCGCTCGCGTTGGGTTCGAGAGCCATGATGCGCTTACGCTGGAACGCGCGAACGCATTCTTGGGAGAACAGCAGTATGCGAGCGCGCGTTTTCTTGGCAACTTTCCGTGCCTGAGGATGCAAGAACTGGCACGCCGGTTTCAGACTGTTGTGGTTCGTCAGGCGCGGAGCGCGTGTAACGGAACGAAAACAACGTGTCGAATAACGTCGGTATAGTTAGATGCGTGCCCGGCCTTTTCGAGAGTTGTGAAACGCTTCTGTGTGTGCTACATTAGCGTCGCGTATCGCCCTACTTACACGTGTATCACCGAGGAATGCGTTTCCGTTCTGCCAGTCGTGTCTGGTATCTTCCAGCACCATATTCTTGGATGTAAGCGCAAGTAAGTTTATATATGGAGCACGTAAGCAATGCATGGCGCTTTTCGAAATGGCAGTCTGCTTTCTTCAGTCAACCGCACCTTTGCCGAGACAAGAACAAGCTTCGAACTCTCAGGCTCAAGTGCACTGGGCCCATATTTTGTATACATTATTTTCCTGTAATCTATTCGTTGTTTATCATTCGCCCCGCTAAGTGGCCGATAGCTAGTGTGCGGCTCTATGCAAGCCAATACATATGGTCGAAAAAATAAAAAAAACGATAACAATATTTAGAAAGATACTCACCCAGTAAAACAAAACTATAAAGTAAAACTTGTTTTTAAGTTCCAATGGCTAATCAGAAGGTTACCCTCATTTAGTGAAGCTTATCATTTGTTTTCGTTTTTTTAAAGACGATTTTTGTATCCCCGCATATATAATTAATTTCAATTAGCTCGTTATGTTTAACGTCGTAAATACTGTTGCGTCCCGAATCGGCGGTGCGCATTCTTTTGTTGTTTTCTAGAGGCAACCCCCTTCATCAGCGTCGCCCGGACGGCAACAGTGTCCGACCACCACCTTCCGTGGAAGCGGTGACCAGTGCGAAGGCCACTCTCCTGACCCTGAGAAGATGACCACCACGGAGAGCAAGAAACCAGCTCGACGTCTTTCGTGGAAGTAGTCTGAACCCCCTGTTTCCAGATTTCCTCGTCCTTGCTTCGAAGCTTGGATATCAGTTCTGTAAACAGTACGAACCCTCTGATTGGCCGCACCGAGGTCATCGAGTTCCCTTGTGTAGGGAACTAGGGAAGACGGCTGCTTTATAAGCGGACACCTTGGGTGCATGCAGTGAGGCATGTCCTGAGGTGTTCAGATATGTGCTCAGACATGCAGTGAGCTGAGACATTCAAAGTGCTCCTATATGGAATGACCTCTCATATCTGGAGCCACTGTACATATTGTACAATGAACCCTTTTCTCTCGCTCCTACTCCCGGACGTACTCATCCCTGTGCCTGGAGGATTACCGCCCCAAACGCTACCCTGAGTTCCAACAATACTCGACAAAACTATAAATAGCGTTGTCGGGAACCGAGGGGTCGCAGCGGAGCGCCAGAACAAGGAGACCAGCTCGGTAGGCTTTTAGAACCGACTGGCGCGTGCCGTGCTTGCGCCGTTAGCACGCGCCGCCCAACTTTATTGTCGTCGTCATTCGCAGCCTGCCCCAAAGCGCTGGCCAAGAGCGCCGACCTAAGCGTCCCCGCTTAGCAGCGTCGGTGGGCGCTACAGCGTGAATGTCCTTATTTTGCCATTATCTTAGTACAACACACTAGTGGTTGTAAATTTTGGTCAAATATCTAAGAGTGAGAGAGAGAGAGTTCAGAGCTAGGAAAGGCAGGGAGGTCAACCCGGCGCACGTCCGACTTGCCACCGTCCACTGGAGAAAGGGGGTTTAGAGATATACGTAAGCAACTGGTGACCATGTTACCATCACTACTGCATCTTCCGAACGTTACATTTTCAAGCCTCATAGAAAAACTTGTAATGTGAACCGAATTAAATGGACAGCTTAGATAAACAGCAGGCTGCCTTTTGCGCGTTCTTGCTACTGGCGCTCCATGCGCCTAAACGCTAATCAGTTACCAGGTGATTTCTCCTGTGGTTGGCTTTTTAGCATTAAATTTACGCTAAGAAAGCCAGCTTTACGCCTATGGAAGGTACATGGCTGACGCAGAAAGTGGTACAACTACAGTGTACTAGAATCTTCTAGTACACTGTAGGTACAACGCATAACTAGGATTCAGCGCTTTCATCTAGTTCACAAAGTTCGGTATACATTCTTGGGTCGGTATTTCCATCTCAAAATTCAGCTTTCTTTTTAGTTATAAAGGCACTCGCAACAAGTGAAAAGCTTTACTAAGAAAGCCCCATCCTTGCTATTATGCGAAAGATGAATATAAGTTTTGCAACGCGCCAACCTTTTGGCCTGAGTTACGGTGAGGCTCTCTATGCACCATACGGAGAGAATCGTTAGGATGACTTCGGCTCCAACACAATATGGTGCATAACTCGAGTAGGCCGATAGAACTAATCAGATTGTGTGCACTAAGCAACGTGTTAATATTCAATACATTTTTCTTTTTACAACGAAGCTGTACATGCAACTGGAAACGCTCAAAAACATTAGCTGCCAGCTTTCAGAGTTTTCAGAAAAAAAATCACATTTTCGGTAAATGTGGAGAAATGCGGTTAGAAGCGATATGTAGGCAAATTTTGAAGTATGGGTGTCAAAGGAGGTTCAATGAAAATGGCTAATTATTTGCTTTCGGCCCATTTAGAGGGGTTGTGTGAAATGCTTAAAATGTTACTCCGCTTAAGCAGCAGGCACAGAAACGGCAGATATTTTATATTTGCAAGACATGGAGACTCTTCTACAAGTGAGGTGTAGGGAAAGTTTGAAGTCTCTACGTTGAATATGTACTTCCAAATTATTACTGAATACTCCGCTTCTTCAAATTTTATGTTTTATACGAAGCAACTATAGTAGCTTTTCCGTGATCTCCTCGATGAACCGCGCGCGACACCGTGTTTATATTTCATTTAACTACGAACCATGCTGTCATAACGGACGGTAAATGCTTAATCTGTATAGATTAATTAGGGCCTTTGTAGAAAGTTATTCATTCAAGCGTGTTAGAGTGTCATACTGTCTTTAACCGCAACGTTTCTCCAAATCCGAAAATAGCTTTACAAGACACCAACTTCAATTTCAGTGAAAATGGGGGGAATGTTAGATGCAATATGTGGAGAAACTTTCACATTCCTCGCCTAAATAGAAGCGTTGCAAATAATTACTCAACCCCTATTTCTTCCTATTTTCATGCGTGATACGAGGTTCATTACTGGTGTCCCTGGTGTCCTCTGTGAAGCAAACAAGGGACCTTATTTATATTTGGTGACAACAAGGAAAACGTTATGGGCAATGTATGCACAACGTTTAAGGTGCATGGGTTAATTGAGGCATTTACAATAAATTACTTATGCAAGTGCTCTGGAGCATTGTGAGTGTGCCTTGCGAGTGGCGCAAGATTTATTCCGATATCGTGGCATAACCGCAAATTTCCTCAAGATAATATTTAGCAAACGTGGAGGAACGCTGTGGTAAGATTGTGCGCGAAATTAGGTACATGCGGGTCGAATAGAGCCTTTATAAAAAAAAAACTCATAGTTCCGCCATAACGGTGAAGCAATGAATGCTATAGCAACATGTTAGAGTATTACACGAAATGTAAGACTTGGCTTCAGCGGCTGTGTGAATTGAAGTAAATGTAAGCTAAGTAAAAACCTGCTGTCGTGCTAGGGGTCCTCTGCTCGAGCTCGCCATCGGACAATTACATTTTTGCTCATTAATTAAAACCAATATATATATTAGTGACTTTACCACCACTTTTCTGTATCGGGTAAGTTTCAAACCTATTTCCTGGGCCGATACCGGAGGTAGTGCACAGCCACACCAATAAAATTACATAATTTTCAGGTTTGAGCTCTGTTATTGTTTCGCACTTTTAATATGTAAGTCTGAGAAGATTTAAGACGAAAGGCATGCGCTGTCGATGTTTAGTATGATGGCATTTATTTGTGGGCTGGCGATTCTCAAAATTCTGAGGAATAACTTTGTCAGGAACGTAAGACTTGGTATGAGCAACTTTAGTGATAGAATGGTGTGGCAATATAACCCTCATATACCGAATGTCCTATAGCATGTCATGGTATATAGCATACCTATACCTAAATATATGCGGAACCTCACGGCGACGGCGACGGCACAAATTCTATTGGAATGTCCATATAATTGCCATTGCAATAAAAAATCCCCTAGCAAGTGCTCAAAAGCGTTAAATGGCCATATAATACTGCTTCTCAAAGCGCCGAGAGAACTGTGCGTTACACAACGTTAATATTTGACAAAAATAAGGGGCACGTTGTGAAGTTACGCGTAGGCTAAATTTAAACATTTCGTGCTAATTACGACCTGTTGAATAAGTCACGTATCTAGGTGCTCCTAACGGGGTTCCTGAACCACCCCTCGGGGTTGGTGAAAAAAAACATTGTCCGCGGATAGCGTACGCTGCTCCGAACATTTCCGCCAAGCTTTGCAGTCGCGTGCCACACGCGGAGCTCGCAAGCGGAGCGCGAAGTCACCTTTCTCTCAAACGCTCTCTTTTCAACAGAAGCCTGATGGCAAACTTAGCCAAATGGGGCAGATCACTATGGCAAACCTGCGCGCGAAGTTAAATGCCTCTGGATCGCATACAGCTTCTGAAAAAAAAAATCCTTAAGCAAGTGTTCGAAAGTGTTACGCGGCTTTATTGAGTTACGTTTTCCAATGTCCCGAGAGAACTCTGCCGTACCACAAAGTTTATATTCATCAGAAATGGGGGCCATGTAAAGTGGTACGTCTCACGAAACTTTTACGATTCTGGCTCAATTACGAGCAATACAATCAAGTGTTGAACCCTCGTTTTTTCGTTTTTTTAATGCTTTGTATGATGCGCTCATCCCGATGTTCTCGCTGAACAAAACAAGGCACCTTATTTACGTTTGATCACTGTAAGAACCAGGTAATGAGTGAGGCGTACACAAATTTTGAAGTGTGTGGGTTAATTTAGTCTTTACGTTTGTTTAAACTTATAGGCAGGTTATTGGCATTGTGTAAATGAAGTCCGAATTGTGCGGACAATTACGTCCTTTGCAATAAATTACGCATCCAAGCGCTCCGGAGCGGTATGAGTGTGTTTTTCTAGCAGCGCATAATTTAGTTCGTCTCCCTGGCAGAATTACAAACACCAACGAGATCCAATTAAGCAAAAATGGTGATAACGCCACGCCAAATCTTTGTGCAAATTTAAATGCATGTGAATCAACTGCATTCCTTGTCAAAAAAAGAAATCTTAATGAAGTGTTTGAAAGTGTCACAGGCGTTTTCAGCTATGCTTGCCAATGAGATAACCGTATGTTACTCTATGTTTTTATTTCTTGGAAATAGGGGTCACGTTAAGTGCATTCTGTGGCGAGACTTAGCGTTATTTGCCTAACTGAAAATTTTGCAAGTAATTACTGAACCCTGTTTTGTTCTCTCTCTCTCTCTCTGTGCGTTAAACGAGCTTAGTAATAGATTTTCGTGATGTCCTCGGTGAACTAAGCAATGTTCCTTGTTTATATTTGTTTAAATTTAGGGGCATGTTCCGGGTAATGCGTCGGCGAAGTTGAAAGAGCTTAGCCTAATTACGGCATTAGCAGAAAATTCCTTCCGCAAGCGATGCGGAGTGTTGTCGGTGTGTTTTACGAATCCCGCAGAATTTATCACGCTGCCGTGGCAGAACTGTGAACCAACCGATAGCAAATTTAGCCCGGAAGAAAGGAGAGGGGGTCCTTATGGCAATTGTTCTGGCGATATAAAATGTGTGGAGATAAATTACTGCCTTTGCAAAAATTCTTTAACAAGTGTTCGGAAACGTTATATGTGGCCAAGGTTACAAAAGAATGAGTAATATATCGACAACATGTGTGTGTGTGTGTGTTAGGATCCTTTCACCTAACTTTCTGCGCTGAATAGTGCTATAAAGCTGCAGATCCTGCTCTACAACGCTATAGTTGTATCAAACATAGAATAAAACTCAGTTCGCTTGTTGTCCAAACACGAATAGAAGGAGACCGTATTTGTAATATTATTCCTGTATGGAGCAGCAGTGGATAAGCACGAAAAAGGCTCAACTTGCCCATCTGCTACAGTGACAGCAGCATGAGAATGCAAGTATCCGGCAAAGGGGCTGACCCCGGGCCCTCTGCGTAGCCTTGAAGTTCGTTTTTTGATACTGATCCTTTCTGTATGCCGAGGGGATTAAGACCACGTGACTGTTATTCTCTATATATTGTTCATTTTCCTGATTTAAACTTCAGTTGACCGTCAGCGCGGTGTGATGTCCCCTACTTTTACAGCGTAAGCTGTTAAAATAGCCGTTTCGGTTGGCGGTGGTGTCCGCCGCCGGCCGGTCTCCGCCGGTGTCCGTAGCTATCGCCGGGAATGCGAAAAATAATTCCCCGTTCCCACCGGGATCTAGCCCGGGCCCGGTGCTCAGGAGTCAGCTACTCTACCACTGAGCCACACCAGCGCTTGTAGCGGAAAAATGCTCTATATACGCGTCCTAGCGCGCGACGATACACACGATTAGAGTTACTGTATATGCTCCCCTTGGCGAACAGAGTTGCGCATCTGATTGAATGCGCCGATCACGCCCCTATTCGCCAAATCCGGTCACATGCACAAAAAGCATCCTTTTGAGGGAAAGCAAACTTCAGGGCTTCGCCTGCACCATAGAGTTTCTATGGCCTGCACTGCGGCCCGCCGAGCCACTTTCGTCGCGAGCCTCTGTGCGCTGCCGCGCCACCTTGCCTTCGCGGCATGAAGGAGCAAGCACACTCGGCAGCTGAGCCGCGCCGTATCCTGCATTCAATAGGAGTGGATTTTCAGTTTAACACGAATGCGTCGGCAGGCAAGATGACGGACCTATGCGCAAATCTGCTCCCGTAGGGAGCATATACAGTAACTCTACACGCGATGTGAGATGCGTGCTGCGTAGCGTCGATACGTACACACTTTTCATTGCAGTTGCATAATATTACAGCAGGTGGCACGTCATGTAGCAGTTCATAGGTGGATGTACAAGGTAGATGGAGATATCTTCAGGTAGAAAAAGAAGATTAAGGAGATACACACAGATAATCTAGAACGAAAAACATTTACAGTATACCTTATTAAATCAAGCTGGCTAGGCCACTATTTGTCACCGCCCCGTTTCAAAGGGGATGTCGCAAAATTATCGTCATCATCATTAATATCGTATTGTGCCACTTGTCCCGCGATTAGAGTTACTATATATGGCTCCCACAGGGAGCCATGCTCCCGTAGGGAGCGCATACAGTTTCCCTGAACAGTTACTCTAGTGAGAACTTGACATGCGCACCGCGTAGCGTCGATACGCGCAAATTTTGCATTGCAGTTGCGTTATATTCCACCAAGTGTCCCGACATGAAGGACTTGCATGTAGCTGGACGTGGTGAACTCAAGTAGGCTAGGTGACTATTTGTCACCGCCTCGTTTGAAAGGAGACACAAATAAATCATCATCATCATCAACAACAGCATCATATCGTACCACGGGTTTAGGGATGTGACATGTGCACCGCGTAGTCTCGATACCCGTGTTTAACCTTCGGTGTACGTTATGGCGCCTGCTCGCAATTAAGGCACGAGCCCTCTAGTGCGTGGTGCCGAAAATGTAGCTCCTATAGAGGAGCTTCTCCAGCTTACGCAGGGACTGTGCTGCGTGTGCGCGCAGACCTGTGGCTTTTACTTGTTAATCCTGGTTTAGTAACGCTGTTGCAGCCACGAACCTTTACCAACTCGAACGATTTGCGTTCTTCTGTAGCCTTCCTCCTCCTCAATATGTGTCGTTTTCGTCGCAACTGCAGTAAAAATGCACCCAATTAAAGAAAGACGGTGATGCACCTATGCTTTAGTGATGATTGACGACTTCAATACTATGAGCAATCTGTGTTGTGATTGGTGCGTAATTGTTGATATTATGACGTATCTGTTGGCACGACGTTTATTCGGCCCGAGTACCCGGCAGCGAAACAGAAAAGGTGCACACCCGATGATGATGAGCACACAGAACTGAATATGAGGATTGAGCAACGTAGGAAGACGATGATAATATACAGATGAAGTAGACGTGTGTAATAAACGCCCGCACTAATCCCCCCCCCCCCCCCCCCCACACACACACACACACATGAAAGCGGCCATCCTGGCCGCAGGTCACGGCGACGAAGAACGCCGCGTGAAGTGTTTCATGCGGGAGACATGAGCCACCGCGGTGCTGCGACAACGGCGGCCTGTTGCGGCAACAAGAGGAGTCACGCGATAATTGATGGGTGATGTCTGCTCCAGGACTATGTATGGCCCGATGAATCGCGGCTGCAACTGACACGGAGAACAGGAACCGACGTATCTCGCCACACTAGTAGAAATGCCAGGCCAATAGGAACGGCGTTGAATGTGATCGTAGGTTTTATGGAAACCAAGCAGTCATCGTAGAACGCTTCGAGGACATCGGTTCGAAGAGAGCGTGATAGAATGGGCGCCCAGCCTTGACCGTCAGGGTGGTATATACGCCTATACAGCACGTGATTGTCCAGCTTGAATTCTGCGAGTTGGCGTCGAAGCCGCGCGTTCGGTGCGCGAGAAGCGCCACATAGGTGGTTTATCATACGCCGACAATATGGGTCAGCCCGTTGGTGAGATGCGAATGTTTGATCGTCGTCCGGAGAAAGGCGGTCTATTGAGGCTAGAGAGGAAACCGGCATAGAAGTGACATCCGAAGAGCTGTTTTGCGACGTAGCTGCCGAGGTGCCGAGTGGGTGCGCAGGAAGCAGGCAACGAGAAAGAGCGTCAGCGTCTTTGTGTTTTTGCCTGGCTGACGAATAATGTCAAAGTCATATCCTTACAGGCAGAGAATCCAGCGACCCAGGCGTCCAGTCAAGTTCTTGAGAGTGGAGAGCCAGCATAATGCGTGGTGGTCCGTAACAATTGTAAAATGACGCCCGTGCAAATAGGGACGAAACTTCTGTACGGACCAAACAACAGCCAGCACTCCTGCTCAGTGATCGTATAGTTCTTCTCGGCATCGGGGAGTACGCGGCTGGCATATGCAACGACTCTCTCGCGCGAAGAGTTGTCGCTTTGCAGAAGAATCGCACCGATGCCGCGGCCGCTATAGCGTCTGTGTGCAAGAGAGTCTGTGCAGTCTCATCAAAATGGCAAAGCACAGGTTCAGACGTGAGGGCGCCCTTCAACATGTCAAAGGGTGCTTCACATTCATGAGACCAAAGAAAGGGTACACCGGAAGCAAGTAGCTTGTGTAGTGGCGCAGCGATGGAGGCAAAGTTCCGTATAAAGCGACGGAAATAAGAAGCGAGGCCAAGGAAGCTTCGCAAGTCTTTAGGCCTTTCTGGGCGAGGGAAGCGAAGGACCGCAGCAATCTTGTCAGGGTCAGGACGTATGCCCTCCTTGCTCACGACATGCCCCAGGACCTTAATAGATCTGCTGGCGAAACGGCATTTTTTCGTGTTGAGCTGAAGAACAGCGTCGGCAAGGCACGTCAGAACTTCATCCAAGCGTTGCAGGTGCTGAGGAAATGTTGATGAAAATACAACATTGTCATCCAGGTAGCAGAGGCAAGTTTTCCATTTCAGGCCACGCAGCACGGTGTCAATCAAGCGTTCAAAGTAGCAGGTGCATTGCATGGCCCGAAAGGCATGACGTTGAATTCGTAAAGTCCATCAGGGTGGCAAACGCTGTTTTTTCTTTATCGTCTTCATGCATGGGAATTTGCCAATAGCCGTTCGCAGATCGAGGCTTGAAAAGTATTCTGCATCTTGTAGTGAATCAAGGGCGTCGTCAATGCGAGGCATAGGGTATACGTCCTTTCGAGTGATCTTATTGAGGGCCCGGTAATCGACGCAAAAGCGCACGGAACCGTCTTTTTTTTTCGGACCAAAACAACCGGAGATGACCAAGGGCTCGCTGAGGACCGGATGACCCTCTGTTGTAGCATGTCCGCGACATTTTCTTCTATGATTTTCCGCTCGACTAGGGAGACGCGGTACGGGCGTCGGCGCACTATAGACGCTTCGTCTGTCTGAATGCGATGCGCTGCAGTTGTGGTTTGGCCCAGAGTCGACGAATGGACATCAAAAGAATTTGCGTGTGTGTTCAACAAAGCAAGCAGCTGCTGCATCTGTGAAGGTGGCAAGTCACTGCCGATGGCTGCAGTAAGGGCGGAGGGAGAAGCAGTATCACAAGTAGAAGGGTCTTTGGAAGACATAGTTGTAAGGGGCACGACGCATACATACCCTGGGTCGGCCGCGCAAGCCACTGTGGTGCTTTGCCGAAGGATAATTTTCTCCAATGTGGTGTTCGTGGCGGTTACATGTGCCGAGCCATTGTGAAATCAACCACACTTGGTGCAAAAGCGATGCCTTTGTGAAGGCAGCGGAAATAGGGCAAGACCAAGACGTCACCATGGTCGATATTGTTGGACATAATAGTAACAATTCGCTGTCGGCCGGGAGGTAGTTCGGTATCTTCCGCAGCGATCAGGCGCAATGGCGTGTGTCTTCCCCAAGTAAGTAGTCGGTATCCGTAGGAAAGAATTACTCAAGCAACCTACTAATATGATCTGAAAATAAAGGGGAAGCGGAATGCAGCAATAATGAAACACAGAGCACTGTGGGGCCGCGATAAGTATGAGGTGGTGCGTGGAATCTGGGAAGGAGCAATGGTGCCAGCGCTAACATTCGAATTTCGCAAATGTCATTCTATGCTTAAAATCGAATATCTTGTCGGGTTTGGAAGTTAACCAAAGATCAGTAGGCCGGTTGGCTTTGGGAGCCCAGGGTAACACCACAAATGAGGCAGTGCACGGGGACATGGGTTGGGCCTCTTTTGAAGTCAGAGAAGCACAGAGCAAAATTAGTTTTGAAGAAAGTCTCAGGAACATGGATGAAAATAGATGGGTGGCTAAAGTGCACGAGTATCTCTACATGAAAAGCGTGGACACAGAATGGAGGAAGAGGTAAAGGAAGTTGGCAACCAAGTACAGGATAATCAAAACTGTAAATAGACAACCAGGAGTCATCAGAAAGAAAGTGAGAGAAATAGTGACCGTGAATTGGATGCAAAGAATGGAAACAAAAGGACAATGGAGATTTACAAGAATGAGAACAAAGAAATTAGAAGGGAAAATCTGTACGATAACACAAAGCGCAGTGCCTTGCTATTTGAGGCTCGAGCCGGTTGCCTAAGGACCAAAACATTCCGGAGCAAATATTCGGAACAAGATGAGGCATGTGTATGCTGCAGTAAAGATCCAGAGACCACTCAGCACATCCTAATGAAATGCGACGGGATCCACACAGCGAGAACCGTAGGTAACGTGCAACTCCCAGAAGCGCTTGGGTTTAAAGTGGAAGGAAACGTCAACAGATCAACCGTAGAGATAAGCAAGAGACGATTAGAGTACTGGTGAAAAAAAAGCAGGGAAAAGATGGATATGACCTGATCTCTTAAAATCATAGGTAGCGGTACAAGGTAAAATTTTGAAAAAGAAAAAGAAGAATGAGAGGTATACAAAAATGCTAGATAAAGAACATGTATAGTATAGCTGATTAAATCAAGCAGGCTAGGTGACTATTTGTCGCCGCCCCGTTTCAAAGGGGATTACAATAAATCATCATCATCATCATCATCATCAAACAGCAAACAATTATTAAAATTAGAAAAAAAAAGGTTTAGGGCCTTCACATTTTGATATAAGGCGGCTTATATTGCCCTTATATTGCCCAACTTGCGCAACAGGCGCAAGTTGGAATCAGCTAGCGCAAGACAGGGGTAATTGGAGATCACAGGAAGAGGCCTTCGTTCTGCAGTGGACATAAATCTAGGCTGATGAATATATTGCCCCCGTAAAAATGTCTCCCCAGCAATGCATCTGTGTTTAAAGGTGAAGCCGACTTTAAGGGGATCGGTGTAAGCTTGGTCTTTGTAAGCTGGCGTTCTCACGTTGTGGGTTGCAGTGAAGCCTACTAATAAAGAAAATTGCGATGCGAACGGGTCCCATTAACGCTATCGCGTTCCACTCTTAAAGCCGAAGCTTAAGCGTCCTCCAATTTTTTTTTTTCATTTTCGCTTCCGCCCTGTATGTTAGGTGGGCCACCACGAATGGAAATCGAAACTTCACCCTTGTGCTCTTAAATTACCCGCTAAAGCCGCTGAATTAGCGCCAAGTTCTGCCAAGCTAAGCATGCGTCTCACTTGTTAGACGTTTCTAAGCCCGAAGGTACCAGTTTGCTAAGGAGGGCACTTGTCTTTCCATGCGCCTACTACGGCGCTCTGCCGTACTCTGCGATACTGACGAGAAGGCACGCAGATGTGGTTCTACAAAAGCGCAAGCAATCCACTGCTAAATATAGAAACCATCGTGTGAGAGGGAAGAGTGAGAACCCAGCTTGGAAAAAGCAGTGCCAGCACTCGCTCCTGTCGGCTTTCGCCACCGTTTGTCACGTTTATCGCCAGTGCCAGCCACCGCAAGGCAGGCTAAGAGGACCGCATGGTAACGCTGTGGCAAGCCAGAGCCCTGCCTGTTTGCTTCATCGCGGCTTCTTGGTTAGCACGAATAAAGTAAAAACTGCGAGAGAAACGCATCGATTTGGGGAGTCTTAAGTGTCGACCTTCCTTCCGCGCTTTCGTTGTTGTCGCGTGGCGCACCCTTCGTGGCACAGCGTCCCTATTTGTCACAGTGCGAAGTAGAGCGCCGGGTGTAGAGGGGGAAAAGAAGGCAGGATGCTATCACCGCCAAAGTACTAAGCCCGTTACGGAGAAAAATTGTCCTTCCACGCTGCCCGTACAGGCGGCATTATGTGGTCCGAAGCCATGCGAAAAAACGGTGCGAAACGGTGAATTTAGCGCCCTCATCGAAAGATGGTTTGAAGCCTGTGTTCAATACCAAGAGGTGCTGTCTATCGGTGCATGTATCCATGGCGTTCATTCATGCATCCGGAGTGGTGGCACAGAAGTGTCGCTGTATTCGTGAACACTGCGTGCCTATTAATGTTCCGTGATGCTCTCCAGGCCCTTGTGTTCGGCCCTTGTGGTCCGTGGACCTCGCGACTCGTTCTCGGCCATGTTGTTTCCAGAGTCGTCTGTGTCTCCCCACACTCCACAAGAACCTGGTATAGAGCCGCCCATTAGGTCGTAAGTGTGACAGTGCACTATGTTTTAGGTCTGAGGTCGGGCAAGAGCTTGAAAATAATATTAAATACCTGATTTTCATGGGCTGTACTTCTGCTGCATGCCGTACTTCTTTGTCTGAGCTACACTTGCAAGTTGCTAGTGTTTTTCATTACCATAAAATGGGTAGTGTAATGATTAAATGTACCATCTCTGTTCTGGCGAGATGATCTATTTTTCCCCGCCATTATATAAGGCAATGTCGGCACTAGAGAATGGTGCCGGTTATTCCTTGTTGTACAGGAAAAATGGAAATATACCATATGCGTTCGAATAGCCTATAATAGACATTACACGAAGAAAAAAATTACAAACAGCACACGAAGCCGTAGAACGTAAGAGAAAAAAAACCATCACATAAGTTCACTCCAGCTGCACATCAAGTACTATTTTACAGAACTTAAGAGCATTTGACAGGACAGAGTAAAAAGGCAAAAAGACAACATTATTTCATTTCGAAAAAGAAAAGAAAGAAGAATGTTAGCACATCTTTAAAACGCATCATTTGAGTTCTTCTATAATATTAACCAACGATAGTCATCGCCAAGGCATTCAAAGAATTTCAAAAATTACTACCTTGTCTGCTAGCTTCATCTGTGCTCCAACAAATTAATTGACTTTGACGTTACTGCTATGGGTACTCTTTCTGGCATCTAACGAGCTCTAGATTTGCATAAATGACCATGTCGCTATTCTAGCCCTTTAACTATATGACCCGAAATACGTTAGTGCTGCTGCTGCTGCTGCTGCTGCCACCTGCCACCACCGCCACCACCGCCGCCACCACCGCCGCCACTGCTATCGTCGTCGTCGCCGTCTTGCCGAATAGCTCACACACAGCACAGGACTCGCATAGCGACTCGGCTTATATGTAGCCCAATCTGTGCTACCTTTTCAGATGTGTCTTTGATGGCTCTGTTCTCTACGGAATTGCACGGTCAACCTGCAAACGATGCCTAAATATCCTCACTGCAACAAATACAAGCCTTTACGCGTATAATTACTTTATTAAAACGAAGATTTCTATGACTTCTTTTCCGTGTTTTGGTGCGTCTGCTCGGTTTGTTTCTGACGAAGTAAGGAGGGGCCGATCCTAGAGATAGTGCAATAGTAAATTAGGATGTTTCCGCTAATTGAGTGGTGAAAGCCGGACAGATCACAGAGACAGTGTAATCCGCGTTCGAGTGGGTCGCTCGTTGCGGGTCCACGCGTACTGCCGTCCTTACAGGCAAGCACGTAATGTCTATGCTGTAAAACGCTTTACAGAGAGCGCGAGGAGGAAAGTGGAGAAGGAGGGTACGGCGAAAGTGTGAGAAGGAAAGTTTCCGGATCCCACGCACTGTGGGAATCGATCTAAGCGAAGCTTTGTATGCTGTTTGCTTTGATTGACGATAATTAGCGGTAATGCTGGCGGCAAGTGTTTGATTTCTTCAGAGTGGTGAGTTGATGTTGAACGTTACCTCACGTGCACCACTGCTGTTTGTCTGCGTAGTCACAGAATATACAGGGAGACGTGTTTGCTTGAGCTGTTGTGCGTCATTGTTCATAATCTCTGAGAGGGTTGAGCATTATCCTTGGCTCACATGGCACATCGCATCGTGGCAGAAATGTCAAACTTTAATTCAAATATGGCGCTGTACGTAATTCCAATAAATATTATAATTGTATGAATACATTGTATGGATACATTCGCGGTCTGTACCACCTTGCACTGCGTAGTGAAGACGCTCCTGTTCCGCGCGACGCTTTTTTCGGGCCTAGGTGTCCTCGACGCTGAGTGCACGCTTTGGAGCCATTTTGCTTGCACGTGTTTACGTGCTCTCTCTGCATACGTGGCCGACACTCTGTTGAGAGAGAAAGAAAAAAACTTTGTCTTTATGTTGGATGGTGTGGTGAAAAGGCCCTCAGGCCTCGCTTGAGGCATTCTTCAGTGTAGCACTGAGAAACGCCGCAGGGTACCTTTGGTCGCCGGCGCATGGTGGCTTCTGTCAGCCACCCGGCATGGGGTCTAAGGGAAAGATTTGTAGGGGCAGGCAGGAGAGGCGGGGGGGGGGGGGGGGGGGGGGTCGACCGGACCAGAGGTTATGGGATCTGTTGGGGTGTTCGCCAGTGTCGGCACGGTGGGGGATCCTCAGGTAAGAGCCCGCGGAGGAGGTGCATTCGCACTGGCGTAAGGAGCGTTTCAGTCTCAGCCTGACGGATGAGTACACCCTGATCGCAGGTGAGCGCTTTGCTAAGCTTAGGGAACTTGCGTATTGCCTCTTGATAAGGCCGCAGAAGCAGAGGAGCCCACCTTGTCGTCTGGGCTGGTTACGGAATGTCGGGCGCCTGGTTCAGGGTCTCGCAGGCGAGCTGATTAGCTCTTTCATTTTCCGGCATCCCGTCATGACCAGGTATCTAGATGATTTCTAAAGGACCCTGTAGGTGATCTTGCATAAGTGTAGAAATGTGCGCGGGACATCGTTATGCAACAATTTTCTGCAAGCCGCCATGGAGTCGGCAAATATGATTCGTAGGTATAGGCCGAGTTGCTAAGGGGCATATGTTTGGTCGCGATTGCGATGGCCGTCCGCTTCGCTAAGGTCGGATCTGTCTCTGGGAGTCTCCGCCGTCTGTATAATTCGGAAGTTATTATTCACGACTCCTATACCGGAGCCCCGTGCCCCAACGTAGCGTAGAAGTAGATGCCGTCGGTGTGTCTTGCCGTATACCTCCTGAAGTAGGCAACTCGCTGGCGTCGCCTCTCCTTGTCTCGTTCGCCTCTCCTTGTCTCGTTCGGGATTCATGTGGCGTGGCAGTAGAGCTATGGTATTGGTAGCTATGGTAGAGCTGTGCTATTGGGCGCGTGTCCACAATAGGTGAAGGTCGGGGATGATGACCGATGCTATGGAGGATGTGCCTGCCTTTACTTGTGCGCTGCAAACAGAGTTCTTGGCGACGGCGATGAATACGGACTAGTTCCGCCACCGTGTTATGGGAACCCATGTCAAGGAGGAGCTTAGTGCTGACACTAAACGTTATGCCGATGGCCAGCTTTGTCGCCTTTCGGATGAGAGCATCAAGCTGATTGATATCTTGCTGGCGGAGATTGGTATAAGGCAGGTGGTACCGCAGGCGCGACATAATTAGTGCATTTCGTAGTCGCAGCATATCAGTCTCCTTCACTCCATTGGTTCGGTTGGAGACTCTACGCCTCATGGGCAGCACCTGTTCACCTTGCCTGAGCAGGTGCTGCACCGTCGCAGCCAGACTTCCATCTTTCTAGAAAAAGAGACCGAGTATTTTAATACAGTTTGGTTGGGAAATCGACTAGCCATCGTTTACAATTTGTATGGTGGCACGGTTGCCATCTTTTGTGGTGAACCAGTAGCAACTGAGATTTTTACGGCACACGTCTAAGGCCAATGGTCTGAGCAGCCTCATGTACCCTGCTCATTGCGAGTTGGAGAGTTTCTTGGATGTGTCCTGGCGAGCCCCTCTTGATCCAGATTCCAGATGGTGATGTCATCTATGTAGATCACATATTTGATGTCGGGAATGTCATGCAGCGCTCTATAGATCACGCACATGGCATTATTAAAGAGTGTGGGCGAGATCACTGAACCCTGCGTGATACCTCTCTGCGGATGGGGATACTGTTGTGAGGTGGTGTCGCCTACTCGCAGCGTGCCGGTGCGACTCCGTAGGAAGTCCCAGATATGATTATAAAGCTTGGTCCCGTAGCCAGTAGTTTCGAGCTGTTGGAACATTGCATCGTGCTTAACATAATGAAAAGCTTTCTTGAGGTCGATAGCAAGAATGGATTTTAGCTGAGCGCTGCTTGTTTCCTTTCTTGATTTCTTCGTGGAGCTGCAGCAGAACGTCTTCAGTAGATAAGTGATGCCTGTATCCAATCAAATTATGGGGTAGGTGTTGGCTTTTCTCAAGGCGACTAAGAAGTCTGTTCTGCACGATACGCTCCGTCAGCTTACCGACGCTTGATATTAACGATATTGGACGCAGATTCGCTATGGCTTGGGGATTGCCAGACTTCGGAGTGAAAATGATGCTGGCTGTCTTCCATTCTTCCGCAAGCTGCCTGTGTACCATACATTGTTCATTAGCTGAGGTAGGTAAGCATTATCAGCTTCTGTAAGGTTGCGAAGCTCTCTTGTAATTTGATCTGGTCCTGGCGCTTTATTCGGCTTTGCTTCTGCACGCTGTAATTCTGCCATTGTGATCGGGCCAAGGAGGCCCTCATTTTCTGGCTCTGCGCTTTTGTACTGTGCATATTGTGGTTGAGCTGGATCCGCAACGTGTGTTGTTCTGAGCTCGTTGTATAGTTCGTCGGTCTGCTCAAATGTTCCTAGCAGCTTGCGGAGCTAATTGAACGTCTCCGTCTTTGTCTGGGTTGGTTGAATGAGTAACGGATGAGGTTGCACGTGGAGCTCATATTCAGTGTGCCGTTGAGCTTGTTGCACGTATCGTTCCACTACTCACGAGTGAGATGTTCAGTGTATTCGACCGATCTCCTCGTTTATCTTATTAATGCGTCAGCGTAGTTTCAGATTGAGCTTATTTCTTTTCCACCTTTTAATGAGGGCATGCTATGCCTCCCAGAGATGAAGAAGATGTTTATCCGTGCTAGGTTGTTCCAATTTCTCTATTATCTCCTTCGTCTGGGTCTGCATTCGTTGCCTGGCCATCTCTACCCAATCTTTCAGGTTCATTCTTGGAAGTCTCCTTCATGCTCCTTGCAGAACTCATCCCAGTCCGTGAGGTGATGTTTGCGCTGGCGCTTTGGGAATCCTTTGATTTGCAGAAATATCTGTATGAGCACGCGATCACTCGTTAACGTATCATGCGTGTTAATCTATTGCCCTGACATTCGTCCTTTATTGAAGGCCAGATCGGGCTAGGTATCTCTTTCTACGGAGTTTCCGTGCCGCGTTGTGGAGTCGGTCTCGTTAAGGAGAGTTAGTTGGGCCTGTTGCATATGGTGTAGGAGTGCGGATCCTTTGGAAGAGCTTTTTGTGTATCCCCATGAGGTGTGTGGTGCGTTGAAATCACCTGCTATTAAATGATCAAAATATTTCGTTGGTCGCAGATTCGCAACCTCGTTGAAGAAGTCTACTTTCAGATTTGGCGGGCTATAGATATCCGTGATGAATAACTAGGGGTGTGCCTTGCTCTTGTCTACTTTAGTTGGGAGAATGTGTACCGTGAGGCTCTTCTTCGTGCTGTGGATAACATTTGCCGCTATATCATTGCGAATCAGAATGGCCAGTATCAAATTATGGCTATACCATACTAACCAAACACCTATATAGGTGTTTGGTTAGTTTCTCGGAGCAGGAGAATGTCTTGTCGACGTTCTTGAGCTGCAATGTACTGCGTGGGAAAGCCGCTTTTCCGAGCAATCCCTCTACAGTTCCACTGGCATTATTATTATTTATTATTTGATTTGTACACATATACACACAAGGACACAAATGGATTAAGGAGGGAGCAAGCTGACAACTGCCACCGAGAGGGGCACAACGCCTGCCTACTCCTATAGGAGGAGGGAATAGAGGAAATGAAAATATGAGAAAAGAAAAGAGGAAATAAAGAAATGACGGAGACACGGAGCACTGATTAATCGGCTGCTTCAGCGCCCTTTCTCTCGGATGGGGAAAATGGCGGCATTGTTTGTGGACATTACTCACAGTTCACGAGACACTACTTCTTTCACTACTCCGAAGAAGCGCAACAAATGCTCCTTCCCCGTTTATCTGACAATTCCTGAAATACACAAAAAATCTAGTCAGCCTGTTCCGGCACTATTTCAATTGGCCCAGTCCCACCTATTTGAAAAATTTGAAGGTTATATTGAAATATTCACGGACGCATCTGTACACAGCGACGCGCAAGGCGCTTCTGCAGCTTTCTTCTGCCCTTCGACTGGCATCAGACGGGTATTCAGAATACTACATCCAACCTCATCAACAACTGCAGAACTAGCAGCGATTGATGTTGCTCTGAAATACGTACACGAAGAATTAAACGCCTTGAAGGTCGTCATTCTTACAGACTCCCGTGCTGCCCTCAGCAGACTTGGACAAGATGCCGATAGCCCATTGTTGTGCAGTATCCAAGAAACTTCGGGCAAAATTACTTCCTGTGGAGTGTCCCTCATTGCCCAGTGGGTACCCTCGCACATGGGCATCGCTGAAAATGAAGAGGCTGATCGCCTCGCTTCAAGCTGTGCCCACCATGAATGTGACTGCCCTGACATTTCGTGCACGTTTGAAAACGCCCGTCTCCTTATACGCCGACACCTCCTAAAGCAGCACCCAGACCGGCGTGTTGCAGACGGATCGTTCCCTCCCCGCGTTCGTGGTCGAGGCTTGCCCCGTCGTGCTAGAGCACTGTTATACAAGTTAAGGGTTGGGTATGCATACCACCAGATAAGTCGCCATTGTTATATTGATGATTTTGCGGAGTGCCCGCTGTAGGGTAAGCAGTGGGCACTCCACAATCCACGCTGGTGGATTGACGTGCTTTGAGTCGATCGTACTCTTCATGGAGCGGTAATGTGGCCATCGAAGCATGTACTTGTATAGAGACCATGGCTTGTGGATGGTTGCTGATTAGCTCGTTGAACAGGGATCGCATTTGGCTCATTATTTGTTGAGTTGTAGTGGGGCAGAGTGTCCGCTGCCATTGAGTGAGGATGACGAAGCCCAGCCTTGCACATGCCGGAGCCATTGTCAACCACGAGAGCGGCCACGTCGTCGTCACACATTTTGTTTGGAGTTGCGTGGCGGACAAGTTACGAAGAACGAGATAATTTTTCGCACGGTGGCTCCCAAGCGAATCCAGGGACACGACTGCGATGGCTGAACGCGGCCGGCGGCCTTTTTATTGCACGTGCGTTAGCACCTCCACCAAACTATAAGGGGGTTTATTTACCAGCAGGGACTATACGTAACAACAGCCTTGGTCCAAGAGCGTCGGTCACTGTCTCGCGCTCTCCGGGCGGCTGGGCTTCGTCATCCTCACTCAATGGCAGCGGACACTCTGCCCCACTACAGAGTATATGTTCTTTAGCGCCGCTTCAACTTGGGCAGCAACCTGTTCAGCTATCTTGGCCTCTAGAGTGGTTTGAATTTCTTTCATTTCGTCCTTTAGTTGCTGAAATTCTGCTTCAAGGTTTTGGAAGGCTGTGCTATGGTATTTAGCCTTTTTAATCACCGGTTACAAGGATACTGGCTCTACTTCTTGTGCAATGGGTTGCGCTGTGTAACTTAATGGTGTGGCTTCAGGTGTGTGTGCCTCTGCTTGCATGTCCTTGTCCTCGGTAGGCTCTAGTGATTGTGAAGCTAGTGTTGACGTTCGCATTGGTCTGCGAGTTGGAAGTAGGGCGTTCGTATAATCCCTGGCTACATTCTGAGCTCGCGACTCAACCTTAGATGCATAGACGAGGGGGAGGGCAGGGAAGGTGCCGGATGACTGACTCACATTTTGTAGGATTGTGGGTTGACCCTGTTGTTGGCCTCGGGACTGGCTTTGATCCGGAGACTGGCTGCGACGTCCGGGCCGGCTGCGGTCCCCGGACTGGCTCCTGGATGGACTGCGGCCCCTGGATCGACTGCGGCCCCTGGACTGCTGACGGCTTCTGTCTCTCGATATGTTGTTGGAGTTGCGTTTTGGCCTTCGGCTTGTCATGGTCCCTCTGTTGAGACGCCAGCTGCAAGCGCTCTCTTCAGGCTATGGACGATTGTAATTTTTATACTATCAAAATCCAGCATGCGACTTCCACGGCCTAGCACCTGCATTTTTGTCGCATAGGAAAGCAAGCACCGCACGTTCCATACGCAGAAAATGTGAAACGCTTCCGGGATACGAGAAGGCGAGCACCATCTGGTGGTGTTGCAAGAAACCCAGCGGCATTCGCGGCAAGACTATCACAGCAACAGCACCCGGCCGGTCACGTTGTGGTCACGACAAGTAAAATTGTGTACGGTATATTAGTACTGTGAATATATGTGGAATAAGCAGTGCCTTTATTATTATTATTATTATTATTATTATTATTATTATTATTATTATTATTATTATTATTATTATTATTATTATTATTATTATTATTATTATTATTATTATTATTATTATTACCTTACCTTGAGTGCTGCTAAGACCAAAGTCATGACTTTCACACGCAAAACAGCAAGTATTTCTTGTTCTTATTCTGCGGATTCTGTGCCGTTGTGTAAGGTCTGCGAGATCAATGACTTTGGTGTACTTTTTGATGCAACCTTACACTTTTCGGATCACACTAAACGTGTTCCAATGCGGGGTATGCGCTCTCTTGGTTCTGTATGTAGACTATCGAGGGAATTCAAGTCTCCTACACCGTTCCGCAAATTATACACAACCATCTGTCTTCCTCAACTCGAATATGCGTCGGTCGTCTGGAATGGCTCTTCTAGATCCAACGGTGACATTATAGATCGTGTCCAGAAAAAGTTTCTAAGTAAATATAATCACCGCTTTGCAAACCTGGACATTCCACCCTGTGCTAGCACTGTTGGATTGTTGTCATTGCCCTCACTTCGCGACCGACGTAATCGCGCTGACCTTCTGTTTCTCTTTAAACTCCTTCACGGTAACCTCACGTGTCCCGAACTTCTCAGCTGTGTCATGTTCCGTATCCCACGCAAGATCACCAGAGAACATGGACCTTTCCATGTTCCTGCCTGTCATCACGAACACTCAACTGTCCACAGAATACAGAATCTTTATAACGCTTACTTTCGTGAACTTGATATCTTTCATAACTCCTTGTCGTCGTTCTTTTCCGAGCTTTGCCTTGTGGTATAATTTCCTGCATTGTTCAAGTGCCCTTCTCCTCCTTTTTCTTTTGTATTTACTTTACGCTTTTTTGTCGGTACTCTCTTCTTTTCGCAATTTTTATTTTTATTCATTTATTTTTTAATGATTTTTCCCTGAGTGTTTTGTTTTTGGTTTGTAATGTATGCGTGCGCCAGCACTCAGACCTTAGGGATGTTCCTGGGCACGTTAAATAAACATGATTGATTGATGATTGATTGATTCATTATTATATTATATGATCAGAGAGGCGGGGGGATTGCAATTTTTGTACAAGATATTTGAAGCGTGGAGCAGATAACGACTACTTTTTCTAGCGCAGAATCTTTGGGACTGAAGAATTTCAAACCAGCATAGCCATATTTCACTCTTGGTAATATATAGGCCTCCTTCAAGTAACCTGACCTCGTTTCTGAAAGAGCTGAATGCTCAATTACAGAGGACGACATTAGATCCTAACATATGTTTAGTAGGCGATTTTATTATAGATATACTTCATCCCACGGTAGCCTCGGCATGTGATTATTTGGATATCATTGAAAAATATGGCCTTGAAAGTATAATTGACATTCCAACTAAGGAAGAATTACTTCTTTATAACTTAGTAAAATCTTGCATTGATCACTTCAACATCCGTACGGACGTTGCTTAAGTTCACGGTGCTGTGTTACAGCAAAAAGTTGCTGACCATTACATTATAGCTTTTCAGTTGCGCTTTCCGTCTTGGTCATCATCCCGTTCTAGACCGAACACTTGCCCTTCTGTTATTGATAGTGCTATTTTTGATAAACTGGTCGCCTTGTTCGACTGGTCAGGTCCGCTTGAAACTACCGATAGATACGAACTATACACGCAGTTTTTGCGTTCGATGGACATTATTGACAAATCCAGTGAAAGGAAAGTTTACGTTCGCCAACGCCGCTCGAATCAGCCCTGGATGAATGGTGTGATATTATCCGCCATCAAAGAAAAAGACCTACTATGGCAACGCTGCAGACATACACCCAGTGACAGCGTTCTACGTGCACAGTTCAAAACTTATCGAAATAAAGTAAATGCCCTCATTCGTACGGCCAAACGTTCGAACAACAGGAACCACTTTTATCAATCTCGTATTAATACTAAGAAAACGTGGTCTCTGATAAACGAATTGCGGGGTTCATCTTCAAATCCGGCTAATGATATTCAGAACAATTTTGATTCAGACTTACCAACAGTCGTTAACAACTTTAACCAATTTTTCGCTCAGTTTTCTGCAGTGTCCAAGCAATCGTGTCATGCTGCTAGCACCACTACTTCGGTAATCGAGTCCGCTTTCCTTCCCACTATTACGGAAGAAGAGCTTACTAGGCAGCTTCGGCCGGCATAAATCACCAGGAATTGATAAAATTCGCATGTTTGATCTTTTCAGGAACTTTGGTGTTCTGAAGCATATCCTGTTAGAAATCCTAAACGAGATAATTACAAGCGGAAGCATTCCTACGCTGTTAAAAACAGCCGTAGTTCGACCACTTCTTAAAGGTGGTGATGCTAAATGTGTGCATAAATATCGCCCCATTTCCATCTTGCCTAGTTTAGTAAAAGTTCTAGAAAAAACAAATATTCTTAGTCGTAAACAGTTTTATTTGTAAATCAGGTGGGTTTTCTGAATGTCGATACGGTTTTATTGAAAAAATGGGCACTCAGGCTTTATTAGAAGAAATAAGTGACCCTTTATTTTCTTCACTTGAAAGAAATCTTGTATCCTATGCACTTTTTTTAGATGTCGCAAAAGCGTTAGACACGGTGTGCCATGCTATATTGTTCGATAAACTCTAGAATTTAGGTTTTCGTGGTCCTTTTTTTCGGTTGTTGCACAACTTCCTTACAGATCGTTCGCGGATGGTTTCCATTTCAAACATTTACAGCTCTTTCTGAGGGCCGGTGTGCCACAAGGTTATGTATTGTCTCCCTTACTTTTTAATGTGTACGTTAAGGACATGTCCAATGCGCTATTCACCTGCAAATTATTGCAATATGCAGATGATACTGCACTTGTCGCCACACACGTGAATCTTTCAAATGCATTCTCAATGCTTCAGAAAGACCTTGAAAAATTAATGGACTGATTTGATATCAATGTGATTAACATTAACCACTCTAAGTCAAGGTTGATTTGCTTCCATAGCCCTCTCCAGAGTGTCTCACTCTCTTATTCACTTTATTTGCACACGTCTAGATGTGTCAATTGTTCTGGTCCCCCAATAAATTTTCCTGATTCAGTAATGTATTTGGGCATATGGTTTGATTCCGGTCTTCTTTTTTCGATTCACTTATCTTACATATGCAGCAAACTCCGTAAAATCGTCTGTTTATTGTATCGTATCATGGTGTTTTTACCTCTGTCTGTCAGGAAACGTTTGGTTCACTCGTTAGCCTACAGTGTGCTCAGGTATGGAATTACAACATTTGTTCATTGTTCTGGTATTTGGCATCAACGTGTAAACAGGCCATTAAAATGTATGTTAAAAAATGTTACTTATGATTTATGCAGCCCACAAGATGTGAACCTTTTTCAGATGCTAAAATTACCGAACTTACGATCACTTTTTGTTTAGACAGTGGTACTCAAACATTTCTGGACCGATACAATTAATGTCCCCACTGTGTTTTGCCGTCCTTTCATACACCCAATTATTCAATTCCTCCCACACGTACCAGATTTGGCAGATATACTCGAGGATATTATGTTCCGGACATATTTAATGCTCTTCCCTCTGAAATTACGTCGTGTGAATCTGTACGCGATATTCGCAAAAACTTAAAGGAATTATATACGTGGAATGATTATAGGCGCCCTATGTCATTATGAAATGTGTCATCGGTTACTGCCTGTCTTTTTGACTTGTATTTTATCGTCCGCAAGTAGCCTACATTTCAGTGTCGCTCTTTATTCTTTTTCCTTTTTTCTCTCCTATTTCTTTTCTTTTTTTTTCTAAAATAGTCAGTTTTTGTGGCTGAGTTTTGTTGCTGACTGTCAGGTTTCGCGTTACAAGCCACTGCGATGGCTTAGGTGAACTTGATTTCTCTCATTGTATTTGAAAGATTTGTTAATAAAATTATTATTATTATTATTATTATTATTATTATTATTATTATTATTATTATTATTATTATTATTATTATTATCGTTGTCTTTATTGTTGCGCGTGTGATTAATCATTGCATTGTAAGTATTGATTTTAGTTCTATTCCTGTAAGGACCCTTAGGGGGTTAACAGTATCAAAAAACAAACAAAAACCACTCGAGAATTTGGATTGTGCCAGGCAGTCTTGCTTTTTACAGTAAAGTCGAGCAGAGCTCGTCGGCGTCTTTCTAGGAGAGCGAAAGATTTTACGACGGCCGTTCGCGCTAACCAATGCTGTTTTATCCAAACATACTAGACAGAAACTTTTCTGCTATCGATAGGTTAAAAAAATTAAGTTTTGTAGCGCAATTTTGAACTTGCCGTCAGGCCACAAGCATGAAAAATAAAAATAAGTTAACGGCTGGCCTGTTACTGTGCTGACATTGATGTTTTGTCAATTCGTGCTGTTTTGAAGGTCCCGTGCGACGTCGCTAACGAACTAAAGCTCGGGTCTCAAAGCTTAAGTACGAAAACGCACTTGGTACTTTTATGTGCCATAAGTTCGACAGCGAGCCATGGCCATATTGACCACTTCCACAAAAGATACACATCCTCAGTGTTTGCTTTGAAATAGAAAAGGGAGAGGAAGACGTGACCTGACGCCACTAATAAATCACTGCCAAAAGTCTATTGTACGAATTAATGGATTGCAGAGACGTCAATATAAGAGATGCTTAGCAGAAGTACGTGAAATACATGGAAGGATCAAAAGGTCTGAAATGTAGGATAAGTACAGAGCCACTGGATGTTTTGAACAACACTGACCTCGTTTCAAAGATACCAATAAAAGCGTCAACTGTCGAACAGCTCTCTAAGAAGGCAAGTGGCTCACAGCTTCAGTGGGCCTAGTGCGCGCCGTAGCAGTGTGTGTATCGCGAAATCCCTGAGTTCAAAATCCCTGTCGCGTCGGTTCTGGCGTTCAAAAGCTGTGGAAGTAATTGCACCGTTCTATAATCCCACAGCACCATGCGCCCTGCAGTAGCCATACTATTTTTACAGCTCTTTTTAACGATTGTTTTTCTCCATAGTTGATTCAGGCAGACCTGGAATCAAAACGTTAGGAATAAGACAAGGATGATCAGTTATATTGTCCTTCACCGACTTATGCTACTCAGCCTGATTGGACCGTGCTGTCTTCATTTTGTGTATGTGCCACCCGCCATGCTCCCGTCAGTTCATAACGAAGAATGAAACTAGGACACGACTAAGTTATCGGTGGAGTACCTAACATCATCTGCTATTCCTCATGAGCCTAATGTTCCTTAACTTCCCCGTGCCAGTTCATTATCTTTCCAAATCTGTCTAAGCACGTAGCGGCCGGGAAGGCAGCATCGGGGACTGCAAGTGTTACAGCCTCAGATCTTTTACAGCAATGTCACACTTGAAAGGCCGAAGAAATTACAGCCATTATTACGCAAGAGAGTTCTCATCTTAGAGGTATTTGTTGAATGTGACAGGAATTATGATCTTTTCGCACAGCATGAGCCTAAAGTATGACACTTCTTGAACGCAAAGCTTGTGATTGCAAGTTTATTTTGAGAAAAAAAAAATTAAATTTCAACGAAGCAAGCATCTATCGTATTAAAGCCACGTGTGAGGTTAACCCCTGCAACTGTGGGACTTCACAGCAAGAGATCATGCAAGATAATGTTTTTCAAGAAATGCGACGCTTTGTATGGTGCAGCTGTCAATAAAGGCAATACATAAAATTTATTAGAGACCATTCTCAACTACGCATTTCCTTGCGCTTTGATGCTGACAATATGCCGTTTTCTTTAAAAAATGCGCGCAATATCATGTTACAACGTTTCGTTAGTGCCTCGGCAGCCTCTATTTCTGGCGCGCTTCTGCAGTTCCACAAGCGATCTCTTGTACTTCACGAAACCGCTAGGCAGCCTCTATCTTCCATCAGAGAAGGACCGTCAATACGAAAAAGAAAAAGTGTCATCAGAACACGAACTTGGTAAAGCTTTTCATTATTGAGGCAGTTTAAGAGAAAGAATGCAGGAAATGAGCAACGTCAGCCGTAAAATCGGCATAGAGAGATCAAAATCCTCGTGCAAAAATAAAAATAAAAAGGAAGGAGGGGGGAAGCCGCCAATTTATGTTTTACGTGCATCCGCATATTGCTCCAGCGTTTGTTTCCATTAATGAGCTCGGGCGAAACGCGATAAGCCGGTGACGATGAAGGCCTTCGAAAGCTCCTTGCTCGGTGCACGCACTGTTGCCAAAAGACGTAGTGCGCCTCTGGCAAAATCCCATAGAGGAAAAGCCAAATTCCAGGGGGCGACTCGTCGGGGCAGAATTAATCAAAAAAATCTCAAACGCGTTGAAACAAAGGTCGTATGAAATGACGGCTTTTACCTTTAAGTTCTGCTGCGAAGACGTCATGGAAGAAATCGAATGAGATTTAATGGGTTTGTGCAGCGTACGGCACAACTTTGTACGGCACAACAAATAAGTAATGACGTAAATGTGCTGCACAGTTCGAGCGCTCTATAGAGGGCTTGAACGCTGTGCTTTTGTCTGCACTCACGCCGTCTACCGATAACGCATGGTTCTAGATAGCTTGCATCTCAGCATGCGCTGCCACCGTTGACAGCGCTGCCTGAATCTTGTCAAGCGCAGCTATAAGTAAGTATTAACGGGTGTTATGATATCATTCCGCTTTACACACACACACACACACACACACACACACACACACACACACACACACACACACACCCCACACACACACACACACACACACACACACACACACACACACACACACACACACACACACACACACACACACACACCACACCACACGCACACACACGCACCACGCACGCACACACGCACCACACACGCACACGCACACGCACACGCACACGCACACGCACGCACGCACGCACGCACGCACACACGCACGCACACACACACACACAGACAGAGACAGACAGACAGATATATGAAGAGAGATAAATGATGCTGGTAAAGTGGTAAAAGCATAAGTGGTACAACTCGGACCGAATGTATTTGAAACAGTGGTTGTTGTCCCTTCCAGATGCTTTGCGCATGCTCTCATGGTTTGTGACAATCACTCGCATAAACATCACAGTGCCCCCATTCGCTATTCTTTGATAACAGGCTGCTTCATAGATTTGGCCTCTTGTCATATCAACTTCATACAGAATCATTTCAGGAACAAAATGAACGGTTTGTTTGTTCAAATCTCTGAAATGAGGTCTGCGAGCCTCATTTGCGTGGTCTTCCTCGACGGTCTTTCTTACGATTCGTAATAATGAAGCAAATAGCCACAGCAATAAATGTTGAATAACATCTTTCTACTCCAGTGTTGTCAGTATGAACATGTGAAATCTCTATAATAACCTTCTTAAGTTATATGCCTGTATTTTGTAGCCACTGTCAGCGCCAGCCATCCTCTTATTTTGTTGCCCTTGCCCAATAACTTAGCACCTCAACTCTTTAAGCTTGAGCATACTTCAACACCTCCAACTTCCCTGAGGTCACTCGGTTTTTTTTTTTTTTAATTGTAGCGATGTCTGTGGCTCATGAACCCAGCGTGCTAAACTGTCTCGAAAAATTATTTCAGCTAATGCACCCTCTCCATCCGCTATTTTTTTATCCCAGTAATCCCCTCCACCGGTGCAGGGTAGCCAACCGGACGCGCGTCCGCTTGACTTCCCCATCCTTATTCTCTAGTTTATCTCTTCTGTTTTGAACAGATTTCAATTTTGGCATACTCTCACAAGGCGTAGTTGCTACAACACCACAAGCTATAGTACATTATGCAGAAGAAATATATTAGCTGTCAACTAGTCCTTCCCTATTACCTAGTGCAGAGAAGCGCCTATATACGTAAGTCTGCCTGAGGCCGGCATAATAACTGCCTCCGAAAGGAGGAACCGGAGGAAGGGTAATTCACGGCACGTGGTTGGCATCTCTAGGTTTTAAAACTATGAAAAACACCGTAATATTTATTATATACACAGCATGGTTTTTCTTTAATTGCACCAAATTAAAAAAAATTACCTGTGGCAGATAACACAATTCTAATATTTGGCCTAAATTACTCGATGAGGCAGCCATTACTTCTACGAGAAATAAAAAAAGTTTAATTGAAGAATTAACATAGGCGGTCATTATTTTCTAATTAAATATTTTACGGCACTTATTTTAACCTACGAATTGTAGCTAGTGACTTCGCAAGGCGCATCGATTTGGAACGAATTCTCACGAGTGCACAAGTATCGAGGTACTAATTTTCAATGTGCCCAACGAAATGCATTGATGTTCCAGTTACTTTTGCGCTTGAAGGCATAAAACAGTGTTTTCTTGAAAAATGTAATTGCTTCTATATATATATATAGAGAGAGAGAGAGAGAGAGAGAAATGAAACACGAGCACAGAACGTGATGCAGCACGCGCATACACTTATTTTAGCAAGTGTGCACATCCTCGGGTAACGGAGCAGTGGGGTTATATATAGCCTTATGTGTCAGCCTTTTACAGCGAAGCTGTTAAGGACTCAAGTTTCCGATGGTCGTGTCCGCGTGTAGAAATAAAATGTTGTCGCAGTTTCACCTGAAAGTTGAAGCATCAATTGCGATAGCAAATTTGTAGAGAGCTATACGGAGTAATGATAGTAGCTGTATCAGCTGTATAAACTTGGACATGCAGCAGCACCGGCAACACGCAGAACTGTTGTCGACGCCGTCGGCGTTTTGCCCGCGTTCGCTCAAAATGCGTGCGGCGTTGGTGACTGCTGCCGGAGCCTCTGATATAAATAGGCACTTGGTGCCGCAGCTAAACGTCGCCTCCATTCCCTCCGCCTCCCCCCCCCCCCCCAAGGCCTTTCGCGCGGCGGAAGAAGGCGCGTTTGCTCTACATATATGGTGATTGTAAAGGAGGAAAGAGACGCCTACTTCTGCAGCCCTTAAGAGAGCACGGGGGAAAACGCGCGTTTCACGGGGCAGAACATGCGTTCACTCCCCGTGAAAGCGCGCGTTCCTCGCGCCCTTTCACTCGCACATATATCATTCGGCGGCGCGAGCTGAGCCGTGCTCCCTCAAGGGCTGCAGAAGATAGCGCCAACCTTTCCCTTTCCCTCAAGAACCACTTACCACCGCGCGGCCAACCTTTCCCTTTCCCTCAAGAACCACTTATCATCGATTTCATCTCCATTGACGTTATACGGAACCTCACGGCGACGCCGACGGCACAAATCTGCTTTAGAGTGTCCATATAATTGCTATCGCAATAAAACTCTCATTGGCCGTATGCTGTATGTGCGAGTGAAATCGCGCGAGGGACGCGCGCTTTCACGGGGAGCGAACGCATGGCGGAGAGCAAGCGCGACTTCTTGCGTCGCGCGAAAGGCCGTGGGGGGACGGGAGGGAGGGAGAGGAGCAGCACCAGCAACGCGCAGAACTGTTGTCGACGGCGTTTGGATCGCGTTCGCACCGAACGCGCGCGGCGCTGGTGAAGTGGTGAAGAACGTGCCAACCTTTGCCGTACACCCTATGGCGGTCTACAGTAGCGACCTTAAGGCCATGGTCCGTGTGGTCGCGAAATAAATTAAAACCACCGAATCATATGTATTTCTCATTCTTTAATAGTTCAAATAACCAATTACACCATCACATCTTAATAGTCTCAAATACATAACTCCCACCATACTACAGCTTCTCTGATCTTCCATCTCTAGCCCACTAGAAGGGCTAGAGATGGAAAAAACTCTGATGATAAGTGGTTCTTGAGGGAAAGGGAAAGGTTGGCGCTATCTTCTGCAGCCCTTGAGGGAGCACGGCTCAGCGCCAAGGAAAAAACTCTCATTGGCCGTATGCTGTATGTGCGAGTGAAAGCGCGCGAGTGACGCGCGCTTTCACGGGGAGCGAACGCACGGCGGAGAGCAAACGCGGCTTCTTCGGTCGAGCGAAAGGCCTGGGGAGATGGGAGGGAGGGAGGGGAGGCGACGTTTAGCTGCGGCACCAAATGCGTATCTTCCGACCGGGCGCAAGGGGAAGTGGCGACTCAATCACCCACGCGAAAGGAGGAAAGCGGGAAGGCACCGCGGGAGGGAGGGAGTGCAGCTTTTGCTTTGCGAGCAATTGACTGCCTACTTGTAGTTTGTGCGGCGACGGGGGGTCGCGCGCACCGTATCTTGAAAGCCATCTGCAACACATCTCCTGCCTTTGTATGCGCTGTGCTTTCGCCGCTCACCTTCCATTGAAGCGATAGACCGCATGAACCTTCACTCACTGCTGCTGGCGCGCCTGCTCACGCCAGCGCTCTGACAGCGGTTGTGTGTGGTCACAGAGTGTGATCTACTTGGTAGGTACCAAAATTGGCATAGTATAACAAGAGTGTAAGGCGAACATAAATTTTATTTCGCACTTTGAATATTTCAGTCTGAGAATATTTAACAAAAAAGGCATGCGCTGCCGGTGTTTTGTTTCATGACATTTGTTTATGGGCTGTCATTCTCAAAAATCTGAGGAGCTGCATCAACTTGGACATGTAGCAGCACCAGCAACGCGCAGAACTGTTGTTGACGGTGGCGGCGCTTTTCCTGCGTTCGCACCGAACGCACGCTGCGTTGGTGACGTGTTTATGAAGAAAGTGCCCACCTTTGCCGCACACCTTATGGCTGTGTACCGTAGCCATCGCCTTATGGTCGCTACGTCACTAAATAAATGTAAACCACTGGAAATGGTGAATAAATAAATGAAAACCACCGGATCATGTTGCAACGATGTTGAGGTACACAGAATAACAAAACAACAACATTTATTCAGGACGAACCTGTGCCCACGACTAAAGGTCACTGCGGTCGTGAAGAATGCCCGGCAGTCGCGTTCTAAAGCTGGCGTCCAACCGTATTCTTCTTTCTTCTCGAGTGCTGCCTCGTGCGCGTGGCGCATGCGAGCCCGGTCCAACCGGTTGCTCGTGCCACGAAGATCGCTGCCTGTTGTTGCTGAACAACACCACGGTACGGCGTGCACAGTGTCCAATACGAAGGGCGCGCAACTTGAATGTGGCCACGTTGTCGCGGCAATATATATTTCTCATTCTTTAATAGTTCAAATAACTAGTTACACCATTACACCTTAATAGTCATAATTGGAAATACATTCCCACCATGGTACAGCTTCGCTGGTCTTCCATCTCCACCTCAGTGGAAGGGCTGACAGTTTTTTTTAAAATTCATTTCAAGTCCTCTTCTATAATTTTTAACTGCCTATATGCCATACCCGCTTCGGTGTAAGCAGCCAGTTTTGCACAGCCAGTCTTAACTCCCTGTCATTCTTTCTATTTCTCCTGCTGCTCTTCACCTGCTGCTCAAAAAAATGTAAGACAGAGTGGTCCTTGGTGAGCCCGAAGTCATCGGTTCCACAACCGCCTGCAGGTGCGCAGTGTTACAGAGGTAAAATACGACAACACTCGCGGGAAAAAAAATCATACATTGAAAACCGCAGCTCTCCGCTATGGAGTCTGTAAAAATGGGAGTCTAGCTCTGGCATGTTTAAGCCAATCCCCCTGCCATTGAGGAAGTTGGTATAAAAATGCCTTTTATAATTGGAAATACTGTCGAAATGGCACAGGTTATAAGGCTGAATGGCCGTTTCCTCCTGATCAGGTTGTGCGATGAGGCAGAAAAAAAAAGCGATTCCCGCAGAACACTGCTAAAAGAAAATATATGCACGTGGCGTCATCAAGCGAATTATCGTTTACATTTAATCATTTTCATGTACTTTCCATGGCAATACTCTCTATAATATACATCGTGACCTAGATTCACGCTAACAGGATTGAAGCTCGGAAAAGGAGTACTGAATTTTATTTCCCCGCTGCTCGCATTTTCTTCAGGACCATTGAGCACGAACGTGGTAGGATTCCTAACCAAAATTCAAAATGGGTCGCCCTATTGGACCTGTGCGACGTGCCGTCTCTCATTTTTCTCATACGACTCGAGTCCATTCTTTTTATGTCTGCTCAGGAGTGACCTGCTGTCCCTCTAGATTATATTGGCTTGCCCTATTATCGGGAATTCGCCGTCTGTTCTCGAAAGGCTCTCGGTATAGAGAAAGTTACGCATTCAAAGACAGTGGATTCCCCGAGCAGAGCTGCCTCATCGCAGGCGCACAAGAGCTACCCGCAGCCAGTGGAGGACACCAGGAGGACATAAGTGCTGAAAAAATCAAGCTATGTTGCCTCCATCTTTCCTCCCCTTCTTCTTATCTTCCATTTCTATGTGTCTGTCTCCTCCTTTCTGAAGAGTAGGCAGGCGTCATTGCCCTTCCGGTGGCAGTTGCCAGCCTGATCCTCGCTTTCCCTTTTCCTGTCAAATGTATATATGTTTTCAAATCAAGTAATAATAATAATAATAATAATATTAAGCGCGAGCTTCTGTTCTATGTAGTCTTCTATTATTATTTCGAAAAAGAAACCACTAAGTATTAGTCTTGAAGAGTTTGGTATACCGAGAGGGTAACTAGAAATAAATCTTTAAATGAGAGAAAGATGTCGACAGATTCACGGATTGTCAAAGACCTTCCCCACAGCCAAAAATTAAGAAAAAATAAGCTTCATAAGAACAAAATCATGTGCTACAAACAAAACGCTAAGTTACAAAAGTATACACGACGTGTGAAATGCATAACCAGCACACAATGGCCTCTGACAAGCCCGAGTAGCCTCACTCATTATGGTATAGTGTGGTTGACACCAAAAGTTGTGAAATCTCGTGACGTAAAAATAAAAATATCGGCGGGTGGATGTCCTCGTTTGAACATGTGTGGTAATAGGTGCCTGTATGAACGAGGAAAGCTAGAATAAGTGCAGCATAAAAAAAGTGAGGGACTTGTTGCCTATATGCAGCTTCAGCTATAAACTCTCATCGCGGGCATCTTAGCAGTCCTCGGATTAGTTAAACATTTGTCGGTAACTTGATATGTTAATGTAGACTTGTTTTTGATGAGCTAAAAAAATCTTTGACGATATCGTTGTGGTATAGGGTCCTAATAGATAGCGAACTATTTCGCAAATTCTTCTAGTTTGACACTCAACAGCTATGAAGTGCTGCAACATCCCTCTTTCCACTAGTGGTGCCGATAGTAAAATTTTCAATTGATGTGGAAAAGAGTTGTAGCAAAGCTCAAAGTTTTTTCAGGGACTTGACGCAGAAATACAGGTAGCAGGAAGATGTATTTTTCTTTCCTGTGGCACTTCGAGCGCAGCAGTCAATGTGATTTCTTTCTAAGCGAGTTATCTGACTACTGTCTGTAAGTAATGGAAGCTGAGAAAGTAATCGCAGCGATTACTTTCTGAGCCCTTGTCCTTCCTTGCGCCTTTGTTTCCAGCCTAATTAGCAACTTCCTAATCAACGAGCTGCCACGCATTTTGACTGTGCCGCGACAGAACAGGGAACAAGAAATGAGGCGAGGTCAATAGCCCACAGGAAGGACTATGTACCTCTGACACTTTAGCAGGCATTCCTAATAAATATCGATTCCTTGCAATGGCACAAAATTTGCAGGATGCCAACGATAGAAAATATGTGAAAGCTTATGGGTGTAGTAACAAATGAGAAGCTGTTGCATGCGATATATCCTCGACGCCAGATCCTCGACGCCAGATACGACGTCTGCAAGCAATAAAGCAATTATTTATCGCCTAGTTCAATTCTTCGAGCAAGCCTCCAGTTCTTCCCACCGAAATACGATTGGCTAAAAACGCGTTAACTTGTATTTGTACGGTGTTCAAAGAGCACCACTATTCCTCTTTGGTTATATACAAAGCCTCTGCTTTTTTCATTTATCATCCGTCAGGAATATTTGTCTTCTGAATATTTTTGAATGGTTCAAGAAAGGGCTCATGACACAGCGTATATAAAGGCAAACTCAAGCGAGTGCTGAATTGCCTTATTCGGCGAACGCCTGCAGTGCTTTACAGTTGCACGGTCATAGCGCTTATTTGGCTACTGCGAATGCGTCGCATTCCACAAACAATTAGTTTATTAGTGGTAAATCATGTCATAATTACGGTAGCATTACGGCAAGGTACTTCCAACTGCATGTCACTGAAAGTGACAAAATAGATCATGGATTATTGAGAGAGAGATACCTGCAGGAAATTAGAAAGGCCTGGAGGTTAACCGAAACGAACACACCAAGCCGCTTTGCCACCCTTCATTTATTCGGCGGGGGGGGGGGGGGGGGGGATATATAACAACATAGGAAAGAAATAGAGAGGCAGACGGAGCATATGCATACCACCACAGCTGTTCATTTGCAGATAAGGTTTATTTAAACGCACGCAGTAGACGCCACTGTCAGGCTTCTTCTCATTTTTTCAAAACACATGACCTGCTGGACGCATAACATCTTCTAACACATATTTTCTCTTTTTTTTTGTGTGCATGTAAGCTTGACTGCAACCGCACTACGCCTCCATTTGTACACCATTAGTTTCTTCGTCACCAGGCAAGTCAATACAACATTCACGAGACAGCACTTCGTCGGCTCGTGGATTTAAGTGCTTGTGGCGAAACTTACCGACTTCTATCGCATTGTGGAGAGCAGCTAGTACCTTTCGTTTTTTTTTTTTTTTTTTTTTTTGGGGGGGGGGGGGGGGTCATTGTGGGGATGTTAGTGGCAGCGTGATGACACACAGCCATGTTTTCATCACGGAAACTGTAGCTTGGGTTTTATAAACAAGGCTCTACGTCTACGAATACAATTTGCAATCGAAATTTGAGGTTGGGACGAATGACCCAAGTTTAATATCCATGCACTCCTTGGTCTTTCAGTTCAATGTGCTTCCTAAACTGAATTTTGATTACGACGCCTGGACATTGAAGTAAACATATGGCCCGGAGCTTTTTTTTTCTTTTCCTTGAGCTGAGTGCGTGCGTGTATCTACTCCGGAGCGGCGCTCTCGCTTCTTAATTTGCATATTTAGCTCTGTTAATCATTTATAGGGATTAAATGGCCCAATTTTACTGTCGAAGCAACAATCAAGAAATGCGTCGTTAAATAAACAAACCTACATGATAATAAATGCCATCAGATTCGTTATTTATTCAAAAAGGCACTGTCACTGTATTTTTATCTTGATACGTCAAAAAACATCAGCCCGGCCTAAGGTATTGCAATAATTCGACTAGCAATTAAGATAATCTCAATTTTCATTGAGGCAATTACGTTGCCTCAGCGGGCAATAGGTCGCATGATATGCTCGAACCTGTCATCAACGTACACATTGAAATAAAAATTATTTCCATATTTGTCAAACGCTTCAGCACGGTCCACGCAGCGCCTTCACACATTGTCTAACGGCAGTCTTCACCATTCGCGGCAACAGCGTGACGAGGGTGTTTCTCTACTTGTTTATGTTGAACATTGGTGTAATTACAATGGCAATAATACCCTAAATATAAATGAAAGAGTGCAGCGCATTAATAAACTGAAATGTAGAACCATTAATAACCCCTAGGAAGAAATGCATAATTTATTTTGTCAAGATTTTATGTAAGTGTGAAAAAGTTATTAAAAGGCAAAAATTACAAAAATTGAGATATGACAGAGAAAAATGGTTTGGTAGCGGACGCCTGTGTCACGTCATATAGCGGTGAATTCAAACAAGAAAGCGTTGTTTAAGTGGGTACGAATTCAGGTGAGAAATAAAAAGCGATGCCACAAAAATATAATAATATAAACGTAGGCAGAAAGGTAGAAGAAACGGCCAGACAACCGATACAGTTCAATATGTCAAAGAGAAGAGCAGCGTTCGCTATTGTCCATTTATTCTGGCTCCTTTACCGCGTTTGTCACGCTGTTTCTATTTTCTCCCGGTAATTCCAGCTTGAAGTTGTTCTCGGAAAAAACAAAATAGCGGCACGTGTTAATCATGAAGACGACACTGTAGGCGTGATAAACGTGCTTACATGAATGAGTAAGTCCAAGGAAGCGGAGACGTCCGTGTACTAGACACACCAAGTAGTAGGAGATAATCAGGTGCTGCCAGACCACCGCAACCCATTAGCGAAATTGTTAATTTTCCGTGCGTTTGCCTTCATTCTGCTCTATTCTTTCCATATTTCTTTCCCCCTTTACCACTCTTCCAGTCGAGGTGAGAAAACTAGAAAGCTATGTTCTAGTTAACCACCTTCTCTTTTCCTTCGCATTCGTTTTTCTTATTAGCGACAGGATGGAATGACAAACATGGTGTAATCAGGGACGAGTAATTCAAAAAGAGGTCTGTTATGCTAATGCTGTTTGTGAGCGGCCGAGGCAACCGGGTCGTTGTCACGGGGACTGCTACAGTGATTGATGTCCGAACGGGGACCAATGAAGGAATGCTCTTACGTAAAATAAGTGTGGCGCATACTGTCCCATGGGTCCGCGTTTATGAGACTTCTCTTTCCAAAGAGCATTCCCACATTGTCCGTCGTTCGGCCGCTTGCAACATATTATATCGATCAGGGTGATAAAGCACCAACCCCCTCAGTAGCGCCCAAGATTTGGCAATTTGTACGAGCCTAGATTCCTCGTGTGCCGGCTGTCAGCACCGTGGGATCGGTACAATCTTTAGACTGCGCTATTTTCGGATCAGTCAATCAAAAAGGCTAGAGACACACATAACAGCGAAGGAAAAGGAGGGGGGAGGGGGGTAACTCACCAAGAAAAGCATTTTATTTAAAACATTGTGGCATTGAACGAACCGCACAGCTGCGAACTCCCTCATTGCGTTAGCAGTACACCCTCGCCCTGTACATGGTCATCTTCGCAAGAACACACTTCTTTATGATGCACACAGTATTTGTCAATTACGTTTAACAATCAGTTATTCAATACAGTCGATCTACTGACTGATCTAGCATGTTTAACGTCTCAAAGTAGCACAGGAGTTCTCACAGACGCCCTATAGGGGACGGCTGCGGTTTAATTTGGACATCCGACATGCCCCGACACGCTTGTTGGATCATTCCGCCATAGAAATGCTCCTACAAGAGCCAATTTCTTACCCACGATCTCACGCTCAGTAGTACAACGCCATAATTGCAACGATGTAAGTATCTGAAGTGTAAAAATGCGATCGCTTGCAATACCCTTGTGCCGTCACCTGCAACGTAATGCCGCCTCCAGGCTTCAGGGGTTGGCAGAAGGTATGCGAGCTCATCATCGTCGTCGCCATCATTTTCAGTCTCTTTTTATGTCCACTGCAGGACTAAGGCCTCTCCAGTGATCCCCAAATACTCCTGTTTTACTCTAGCTGATTCCAACTTGCGCCTGCAAATTTCCTAATTTCATCACACCACCTAATTTTCTGCCGTCCTCGGCTGTGCTTCCCTTCCCTTGACACACATTGTGTAACTCTAATGGTCCTCCGCTTATCTGCCCTACGCATTACATGGTCCGTCCAGCTCCATTCTTTTTTCTTAATATCAGCTAAAGCAACGGCTGTCACCGCTTACTCGACGACTTCCACCGTTCTCTTCCTGTCTCTTAACGTTACGCCTAACATGTTTCGTTCCATTTGACGTCAATGACGTCAAACATTTGATGCCTCTACTTTAATGGCATCTCGGAACCGTAGGCTGGAAAGTGAATGTAACTTTTGTGACAAATTCATCATTGTTTAATTGTTTTTCTAATCATTGTCTAATTAAGCCGGGAGCTTCCTTAGTTCGTCATTGGGTTAAGCACTGCACAGGCACATGTGCATTTAGTGAAGCAATGAGTGAATACTTGCATTTGTTTGCTATTGACCCTTTTCGCGGCGATCCCGTGGGCGCTGCCATGTTTGATCACGTGGTGACGTATCCATTGCTTGCCTCAACTGCCTCCGTTGCCTCCTTGTTTACAATGGAAGTCTATGACGCCGGTGCGGCTTAGAAAACCTCTGTTTTCGGAGAATCGTAGACGGTGACTAGGTGAACGACACGAAGCTTTGATCACAGCTTCAGAGAACATGCAAAAGTGCTTTCGGAGCTGATTAAGCCATGTCCAAACGGCGCAAGCAGCGTATATGGTGCTTGTTCTAAAAGCAGGGCTAAATATGTATTCCAAGCTATCCAAGCTTTCCGATTATGAATTCAGTCAGTATTAGTGTGTTTTGCTCTTTGTTCTTTGTTCGGCAAGTAGTTTGAAGCAGTGGCTTGTCAATTTCTGACTCAGTGAAGTTCCTCGGTACGGCCACTATCTGATTATTTTCTACCTAATCGCTCGCGGGCGTGCTCAGTTCCGATAGATTTGTTCTTGCTGCGCACAAGGCTTGAAACGTAGCTGTTTTGTACATTGTAATACCTTGTAGCAAATATATATTAGAGCTAGTAACTCGCTTACTCCTGTGGACCGTCACGAAACATTCAGCTTCGACCATTCGTGTGTCATAGGTGTAGTCCGTCATTTATTGTGCGTATACAGTGCGCATATATTCAAGTGTGCGCCCATTCACTTATTCTTGATACGTCGGCGATAGAGTGGGCGTAAGTTTTCCTGCCATTTGAGACAGATGTGTATAGATAATAATTAATTAATTATGGGGTTTCACGTGCCAAATCCACGATCTGATTATGAGGCACGCCGTAGTGGGGGACTCCGGAAATTTGGACCACCTGGGGTTCTTTAACGTGCACCTAAATCTAAGTACACGGGTGTTTTCGTATTTCGCCCCCATCGAAATGCAGCCGCCGTGGCTGGGATTGATGTGTATAGATAACGTGCGCGAAACTTACTATGACAGGAAGCGGCGCTATTCCCTTTGTCATAGTTTAACGAGTAGTACTCACTCTTGCCGACGTTCTGGGGATGAAGCCCTTTCTTTGAAGGTTAGCCGCCAGCAAATTTCTGTATCCTCGAGGAAAGCCGTACATCACGAAATGCCGGTAACACGTTCGGACAGTTGCAGCAGCGGTCCGCGAACTTGGCCACACAGATTCATTATATTTCTTAACATGCCAGTCACTATTTTTGCAGCCAACTATTGTACACGTCTTCAATCCACATGATTCAATCTATCATGATTGCAGCACAGAGTGTTAGCGAAAACTCAGTTACATTTCCGACAGCTGATCGCACAGAAGCAAGGTAGAAGCGGTAATGGTTTCGTATTCGTGCGCGCTCGCTGAGGAGAGGTATGGCGCGCCGCCGTGACCGCCATCTCGTTTCTCTAAAACAAACTGCTCCGCGAAAAGGGTCAATAGCTCTCATTATATCTTAAATGTTCTTTTCACTCAACTACGCTACTGCTGATGCCCAGCATCTGATTTCACACGCTTGACCGGACGCCTCTGTTTTATATCGTATTGATTCGATGCAATCGTTTTCACAATGTAGCGAGTATGTTTCGCATGCAGTTTCGTTCATGAGTTTTGCACCAACCGTAATATTCATAATATTCTAGTCGGATCCGCCGTTCTTTTGGATGCTCAATAAATCAATGCAATCAACCAAGAACTGCTTAATAGCATGTGCACTGAGTAGGAAGATTTCCTATAAAATGAATTATGAATAGGTGATATTCTTTCCTTCTGTTTCTTCGCATATTTGCTTTGTGTATTCTAACGACGAAAATGCTACGTGCAGGCAACGGGAGACATAATCGAAGACGGTGTCGTGCACAGTATCCCTAAAAAAAGACAATTAGAAAACAAAGCAATGCCTTTCGAGGCTTACAGAAGCACGAGTGGCCCTTTCCGCGTGCACTAAGCAAGCACACTCCCTCGTGATTTGCCCACGCGTTTCGTCGTTCCATTCTGTGTCTTTTTATAGATATCAAGATATAGGAAACCGGCGTACGTTTCCGTACCACCACCTACAGATGCCCTGGCGCCGTGGATTGTTTTGCCCGACAGCCAGGCGCCAGTCGGCGCCGGGGCGACAAGTCACACAGGCGCCTCGCTGTGCTTTCTGCTTCGTCTATTGCTCAATGCACGTGTTTGTTTTATTGATCCCGAGCTACGCGTAAGGCCACACTCTCCGAGCACACTTCTTTTTTTCTTCTCACTCTCTCCTAATTTCAGCCAAAACGGGCGTTCCTCGCATCCTTTTTCTTTATTGTTATTATTTGCGAGTCTCCACAGGCGGAAGCGTGACGTACTGCCTGAGCCAAAAGGACGCGGCGACGGCGCCCTGCCTTCGCAGCCGTCTTCAACCGGCGGCAGCAGCGACCTTCTATACCTCGCGTCCCGCTCCCATTAGGATCGCGTGTCAACCCTCTTCCAAGCTATTTCCTCATGGTCCGGCATAGTCTGATCTGGCATCACGATAACGAGACGAAGGGAAGGACGAAGCTAGGCCTGCCAGGTTCCGGAGGAATGCCGTATCGTTCGAGCGGTGAGCGCGTGTTACACTGGAGCGGATACACCGGGCTTCTGGAGCGATGAAATCAGACCCTAGGACAGAGGAGATGGCTTTCAATGTAACAACGGGAACAAGGTTTACGGCGCAAGAGGATAGGGGTAAAAACTAAGGGGCCTCGATGCGCGCGCTCTCAGCGAAGGGGTAGGAATCGAGATATCCTAGTATAGGTATGTAGAGTTACTGTGTATGCTGTATAGCCATATATTGTATACTCTATAGCCATATAATGTATGCTGTATAGCCACATACAGTAACTCTTAGTAGAGGTAGTAAGGTGCGCCCCCTTTTCAAATCTTCGCGCGAAACACTGCTGGCCACGCGCTTCTCTGTCAAGCGGGATAACGTTCTCTTCCCCATGTGGTTCAGACATGCTTTTTGTAATGTATTCTTGTACAGCACCATTAGCTTCTGTTGCTTGCAGGCACGTTTACGCCGGACACAACCGCATCCATGACACGGACTGTTCAGCACAAACATCAATGTATGTTCAGATCGAAAAAAGACAGAAACAATATTGGACACCTAAAACCTAATTTTTACTTTTTCCTAATTAGTTGTCCTGTGTGTGGGTTGACTGGTTTATTTGTGTATTTGACTTGTTTAATATTGCAGAATACCTTAAAGGCCCCTTGATTTATAGGCATTCAGCAAAGGAGTTCCAGTGCTTATGATTCAGGAGAAAGTAACAACAATAGTTGCAAAGCGTACCTGACGTTATGTGCAGGTAATAAAATAAATAAAAAGGCTAAAAAGAACCAGGCAAATATAACAGGGTAACATAGAGTAATGGCAGAAAACATTTTATTTTGGTAACAAAAATGATTTGTTAAGACGAAAAGCGCCTTGATTTGATATTGACTCGAGGTATGCAGGAAGGCTATTCCAGAGTGTTAAGGTCCGTGGCAGTAATTATGCATGAAATGATCGTCAGTTTTTGAGGGTAATTATGGAGATTTTGTTATAATGAAAACGACCTTGCATAAGTATATGAACTTGAAGGGTCAGTAGTTGATTCATGCGATGGTTTTCAAGATTGTACTTCCTTGCTTTATGCTTGTATAAATTGTTGTTCATAATTCAAAGTCAGAGTTAAAAAAAAAAAAACGCCGCAAATCCACGGGGTGAATGATGATGAGTGGGCGAAGCTCCGGAGGGAGTAACCGTGAATCTTCCGTGTAATTCGCCCAGTCTCGCCGCACTAAATCGAACGATTGACTTCCACCAATGACACGCGCCATATGTGACGTCATTCCTATTTTATAACAGCGCCCTTCATTATAATTGCACCATCTCCCGCTTAAGGGGATGCTAGCACAAACGCGTTAGAAACGTACAGTACTCTCTAGTAAGGGGGAGAGGCTACAGCGTCTTACGCAGCCGTTTACACATGCCGGAACGTGCACCGCGTTTGCCGATGCCATCACATGACTGCTGAGAGAGTATAACCCCCGTATTCATAAACGCTCCTCGACTTGAACTTGACTTGCCACCGCCTTCAACGCGTTTCGAACGCGCTGCCCAAGGCGGTGGCAAGTCAAGTTCAAGTCGAGGAGCGTTTATGAATACGGGGGTAAGGCGGAGAGGCCACAGCGTCTTACACCAGCTTCTTACACGGGCCGTAACGCGCTAGCACAAACGCGTTAGAAACGCGCAGTCTTTCGTTAATGTTGGGTATTTATTGTCATCGTGGGGCGTGTGTCCATGTGCGCTTCGTGGCGTAGTGGTTAGCGCCGCGCGTTCGGAAGCGAGGGGTCCCTGGTTCGATTCCGCGCTACGGACACAACTTTCGGATTTTTTTTTTCATAAAACTAGACGTGGCTACCTACTACGACTACTACTACTACTACTACAGAGGAGGGACAGACCCACACCCTAAGAAGCTTCGCCCCTAAAAAAAAAAGAAAAAAAACCAGACGCGTACCCGCCTACAGACGCCAATACTTCCTCAGACACAGTTAGTGAAAAAATTATCATCGCGTTACTTCTTCGGTAACTTCTGAAAGACATAATTGTCGCGATAAGACACGCGCAAAAAGGTATACACATAGAAATTAAGGTACACATGTACAACAAAAGGTAGTACCCACGTACCACACAAGTTAGCGACAGAGGCAGGCCGCTCGCGTCGTCGTCTATGCGTCTACCTTTTACATGCTGTATTATTTGCGGCAATTCTGTCATTCAGTGAACTCCAACTAGGCCAAAAGTAGTTCTCTTAGCTAACTTCATCGCGAGCTCTCACTAACATTTAATCACAAAAGCTTCTGAGGGGCTCATTACCCATTATCTGCGAGTTGCTGTTTGCCTTAAGCTACAGGGGCTGACGACCGCTTTGTGCGGGATATCTCAAAGGGAGTCCAAGACCATCCCTTGAGCTTCTGCAAACGCGGAATTAGTTTTAACCACTGCGGATATGTAAGTCGAGGTCACCGTCCGTGGGTTGGTTAAGAGGATGCCAAGTACTGACTGCACTAAACACAATTTTTTCGACTCGGACGAGCTCAAACCATGACTCAATCCATTCCCACGACCCCTGAATATATTCAGGAATGTGCGGTGCAAGCCAGTATTATAGAAAGCATGTGTTACTGGAAATTTGAGTAGAGTAAAACGACAGGGACGGATGCAAGACACGGCGACACACGGCGTTAAAGTGCGCATTTCGTTATTGTATCCTGTGCTCGTTCATGCCATCTTAGCGCTTGTCACGCTCTCATATGACCGACCAACCAGCTCAAATCTGCAACTTGTTCAAGAAACACGACTGAGTGCAGTCCTGAGGGAGCTTGTAAGAACACATTTTAGAAGTGATTATCCCACACCTGAGGCAGGAATTAGCACCCGAAGAACAGTATTTGCTGTATTAGCAATCCAATTAATTTATTTCCCATTAAACGAGCCACCTCTTCCTAGTTAGTTGCACCGTATCGCTCTTATGCTCGCTTCGACTGACACTTATGAGAAGAAGGTTTCTAGCTCTGATTCCTTTTATTTTTAGCCACCACAAAGCAAGCAGCATTATGGGTTCGTTATTCGTGTTTTCTATTTTTTTTTCTTTGGTAATGTAATACACGCCAAGCTAAATCTGGTATTATGCTCCTATTGTATCATCACCAACTGTCAGAAGGCTGCTATGTCTGAAAAAACCCGAGAATATATGCATTAGAACGCGTGTAGTTACTCTTGTTTCCCCATAATTTCTAGATACTAGGGAATACAACACGTTTTTGAAAGAGTGCACAGATATACTAGAAAGGATAGTTAAGGAGTTCTTACTTTTTGGCGATAAGAAACATCAGCAATAAATTTGAAGCATCTTGGAAGAATGCAGTCACTACGCTGTACGTGGACCTTGTTTTACGTATATGGCGCAAACCCTGTTCACTTGCGAATTTAACGAATACCGTTATGATTCATATAGCGACACTACTAGGTAGCCAATAAAGAGGAAGTCTGCGCTCATGTGGTTGCTTCTTCCAAATGCTACTAATTTTGCCACCCTTTGTTTTAAACGATACACCACAGAATGGTCCCGGCGTTACTTCATGTCTGAACTTCGTGGTAGTGGTGACGGTAATGTTGCTACAGGCTGGGTTAGCCTGGATGCTAAGACATGGCCGGCAATTGCTCCGCTTAGGCGTCTCTTTCAGCACCATAAATGTGCTCACATGTCTATCAGCCCTGTCTCTCGTACAAATGTGAGAATAATGCATGACATTTTCTTGCGTGGTATCCGCGGCTCTTCCGGAAAGACTAGCAGTTCAATACGTTCGTCAGGAAATCCTCTCCTTCACATGCTGTCCAGAAGTCTCCTCCTTTCAGGACACAAGCGCTTGCAGGAGCAGATGAAATGTCCTATGCTTTCCATTTCATTGCACTCGGTGTAAGATGGATAAGAAGCACCGCAAACTGTGAAAATTCTTCCAGGAGTGTCAATTTGCAGACGACATCTGTATCTGAGTCTCGGGATAGTCTCAAGCGTCAGGCGCGTATTGCCCAAAGAGCAATTTATTCTATCCAGACCCATTTGTCTACACTTGGTCTCTCAACAGCAGCAGAGAAATTGCTTTTTACGCTCCTTTCTGGGTTAAGACGGAAGCAGCTGAACTTGGGAGGTCATCTGATTGGACGTGTTTCTAATGTCCGCTTCCTTGTAGTCGTCGTGGACAGCAGGTTCTTAAGGCGGCGAGCTGTGGACAATGCATCAGAAACATCACTGCAACGGCTTCATGCACTCCAGCGAATTACCTGCATGCACTGAGCCAAACTATCAAGCTCGATGTTCAAACTACACAACGCTGTAGTGACCCATGGGACACTTTACAAACTGCTGCTGTATTGCCCATAAGAGACCCAAGATGAACTTCGTGCATTTTACCTTATGTATTGTGTTTACATCCTAAAATGTTCTCTTTTATTGCGATAGCTACTATATGGACACTCCAAAGCAGATTTCTGCCGTTGGCGTCGTCGTCGTCGCCGTCGTGGTCGCCGTCGCCGTGAGGTTCCGTATGACGTCAATGGAGATGAAATTGTCGCCGCGCGCCGAACGCTGTATGTGCGAGTGAAAGGGCGCGAGGGACGCGCGCTTTCACAGGGAGTGAACCCACGGCGGAGAACAAACGCGCGTTCTTCGCTGTGCTCCCTTAAGGGCTGCAGAAGTAGGCGTCTCTTTCGTCCTTTACAATCACCATATATGTAGAGCAAACGCGCCTTCCTCCGACCCGCGAAAGGCCGGGGGGGGGGGGGGGGGGGAGGGAAGGGAGGCAACGTTTAGCTGCGGCACCAAGTGCCTATTTATATAAAAACGTTGTGAGGCGAGAAGGTGGTAAGCCTTCCGACGCTGCTCGACGAGTGTCCCGTTCTGATGTCGGCTGCAGCTGCACGGCAGCACGCAGCCACCGACTAGGACGAGCGACGTCCCCGGCCTGCACCTCCTGCGGGGAGCTGGAGACCATCGAGCATCTCCTGCTGGCCTGCCCGGCGTACCTCCAGCAGCGGGGCCCACTCCTGCAGGAGTTCCGCCGCCTAGGCCTCCCCTCTGGCAAGGAGGAAGATCTCTTCCCCGGCCGACACCACCTTCCTGCACTTCGAGGCGTCGTGGAGTACCTTGGCTCGTCAGGGCTCTCCGCACGCCTCTAAGACATGATTTCTGCAAGCGGGACCCATCCCGGGCCTGACAGGCCCGGTACTACACCCCTGCAGTCTCTGCAGCACTCTATGGCCTACCACCTCGGCCGTTACGTGCCACGTTTGCCCCGTCCAGCCATGGTGACGACTCCACACTACCCCCCTTTCTCTCCCACTTTCCCCTCCCCGTTGGCGCTGAGCCGCGCTCCCTCAAGGGCTGCAGAAGATAGCGTCAACCTTTCCTTTTCCTCACGAGCCACTTACCTAACCGTCAAAAACCTCCGAGCCGCCCCCAGAGACTCCGGCAACAGTCACCAACGCCGCACGCGTTTTGTGCGAACGCGGGCAAAACACCGACGACGTCGACAACAGTTCTGCGTGTTGCCGGTGCTGCTGCATGTCCACGTTTATACAGCTGATAAAGCTACTATCATTACTCCGTATAGCTTTGTACAAATTTGCTATCGCAATTGATGCTTCGCCTTTCGGGTGAAACTGCGACAACTTTTTTCCTTATGATGTAGCTAATGACATTTTGTACATTAACTTTTTTGCGTTTCTGGGTGTTAATTGAAATGTTATGCATATTAAGTGTACATGCACGCGTGACCACATCTTGCGTGTTTATATTGATTGAATGCTAAACGCATTACCGTCCCATCGTTGGATGCATTTTGCCGTTTTTTTTCTTCATTAAGTTCAAATCGAGTCCAAAGCGAGCGTCGTAACCACTAGGCTATACATCCACGCTTGCAGAACATGCATTTATGCGAACCATATGATTGCGTTCTAGCGTCGTCGTCTTCGTCCACAGCTGGCGCGTTTGTACGCTCGTGCTCTGCGAGGTGAAGAGGTTTTGCCCGCTATGAGCGCGAGAGACAGACGCATTCATGGAGCGGGACTCATGGAACGCGGTGTCGGTGTTGCAAGCGGCGCTATGCAACGCGCAGTGACGGCTACGATCACCCAGCTTCGCTGTTTCAAGCGTTGCGCGGCCGATGCAAGGTTCTTTTTTCAGTGTTTTATTATTGCGATAGAAATTATATGAACACTCCAAAAAAGTTGTCGCAGTTTCACCTGAAAGGCGAAGCATCAATTGCGATAGCAAATTTGTAGAGAGCTATACGGAGTAATGATATTAGCTTTATCAGCTGTATAAACTTGGACATGCAGCAGCACCGGCAACACGCAGAACTGTTGTCGACGCCGTCGGCGTTTTGCCCGCGTTCGCTCAAAATGCGTGCGGCGTTGGTGACTGTTGCCGGAGCCTCTGATATAAATAGGCACTTGGTGCCACAGCTAAACGTCGCCTCCCTTCCCTCCCCCTCCCCCCCCTCCCCCACGGCCTCTCGCGCGTCGGAAGAAGGCGCGTTTGCTCTACATATATGGTGATTGTAAAGGAGGAAAGAGACGCCTACTTCTGCAGCCCTTAAGGGAGCACGGCGCAGAACACGCGTTTGTTCTCCGCCGTGCGTTCACTCCCCGTGAAAGCGCGCGTCCCTCGCGCCCTTTCACTCGCACATACAGCGTTCGGCGGCGCGAGGCGACGATTTCATCTCCATTGACGTCATACGGAACCTCACGGCGACGGCGACGCCGACAGCAGAAATCTGCTTTTGAGTGTCCATATATTTGCTATCGCAATAAAAGCGGATTTCTGCCGTCGGCGTCGCCGTCGCCGTGAGGTTCCGTATGATGTCAATGGCGATGAAATCGTCGCCGCGCCGTATGCTGTATGTGCGAGTGAAAGGGCACGAGGGACGCGCGCTTTCACAGGGAGCGAACTCACGGCGAAGAGCAAACGCGCGTTCTCCGCCATGCTCCCTGAAGGGCTGCAGAATTAAGCATCTCTTTCTTCCTTTACAACCACCATATATATATATATATATATATAGAGAGAGAGAGAGAGAGAGAGAGAGGGAGAGCAAACGCGACTTCTTCCGTTGGCGAAAGGCCGTGATCATCTGCTCGTCTGATGATCGTCTGATCTGCTAGCCGAGATCAGACTTCTACTGAATCGTATGTATCGTATACATACAAGACGCGCTCGCTCTTTGCCGGAAAGTCGACGAGAAAATTGCAGAGGTTATCAAAGTAGGCCACATTTTCAAAGGGGTAGCGGATGACGCGTTCAACTTGTTGATCTTCAACAATGTTTCCACCATCGATGTCATTGTCAAGGAATGCCGCCGCTTTGAACTTGCCAAAAGCCGTCGCGTCATTCCACAGTTCTCCCGGCTCCCTAACACGGCTGCGACGTCGTCCTGCGTCGACCTTACCGCTTCACCCCCCTTCAATGAGAACGTCACCCGTTTTGTTCGCCGCGAGCTCCAGACTCGACTTTCTTACGGCACATTCAGCTTAGATCGACTGTTCTGCTTGTACCCTCTGCCTGGAACTTCCTCTTCTCGCGCATATTCGTGCCGAACTGCCGAAAAACTTTAGTACAACCGCCTACGTCCGCCTGACGCTTAAAGCCTTGACCTTCGTCGATTTGCTATCTTTCCCTGTGCCCGATGGGGTTTATGTCGCCACATGATGTCCTTTCGATGCGCAATATCACTGTGCCCCACTCTGTCTTCACCGTCGCCGATAACCATACATGCCTCCCCGCAATCAATTTTGGCCTGACAAAGCAAGTTCTACCCCAAGGCATATCGGTTGCAACGCTGCGTGCTATAGGAGATGACCACGTCACGACGTTTTCAGTAGACGTCTGCTCCGATTCTTCACCATGTCCACAGAATGCTATTTGCCCTGACACAACATTTAGTCCCATGACTGCTGTGGAGTTATTGCTTGAACAAGCAGCAGCTCTGTGTAGCCTTTTGGTTTCCTACCCCGACATCTTCGACCTCAACAATCGACAATTGGGCCAGACTTCAATTGTTAAGCATCATATAAATACTGGTGATGCCAGTCCTATTCATCACCGACCATATCGAGTTTCTGCTTCAGAGCGTAAGGTCATTCAAGGTGAAGTGAACAAGATGCTTACCAAAGGCAACGGCAGCGCTGGCCAGTTCAGCCGACAGCTCGAGAGTCAGAAGCAGTTCGTCAGCTTCGTCGGGGCGCCCGCACCCATCGTCCACGAGCAACACGCAATGTGCATGTATCAATATTTGACTTGCTGCGCCTTCCGCTCTTCAGAGTGGAATTATTGATTGGTTGATTAATTGCTTGACTGACTGACCGACTGACTGGCTGATTGATTGATTCAATGATTTATTCATTCATTCATTTATTGAATAAAAATGGCAAATAATAAGTGTTGAAACACATTGCGGCTATTTGTAAAGATAGTACACGCTCTTGCGTAACGAGATAATGCGGAAGAACGCCTGAAAACAAGCGCGTGCGGCTACATTATTCACAAGTACTTCCGTAATCGTGAACCGCCGCACATGACGTCCTTATGGTGCCTACTGGCAGGAATGTGAAAATGAGGAAGCCCCCTACCCGTGTGTGCGTTACGTGCCCGGAGAACGATATGTCCGGATGACAAACTGTTTTTTATTTCGCAGTTGGAGACGAAGGTGTTTCAATGCCCTTGTCCTTTGTTTCTAAGCGTGCGATCCCTTCTCGATATTAAATAATAATCTTTTATCAGCATATAAGGCGCACATCACGTATGGACTTACTTGTTGGGAAACCGAGCGCGTGGCGTTTACACCCAGCGCATCCGACATGCTGGAGCCACGGAGAGGTCGGCATTTTTTTTTTTTTTTTTGCCTTTTTACAGTCCTAGGTGATTCAAGCGAACACCATGAGCAATTGGCACGCTGGTCGATCCCTAAAGCATGCGAGGCAAACTTTCGCTTCTTTTGGTTCGACAGCGATAGAGTGCCGTGATAAGACGTCCGTTCGCGGTGAACGCCAGACTCCGACTTACGAGCCAGCCACCTTTGGAAACATACGGGGCTATGAATGAGACTACGACGCGCAAGAATCATTTGGGGAATTTTTCCATGAAGCACTTTGTTTACTCTTGTGGTCATCATTAACGTCATGGATGCATAGATGCGAGACGTTAATCCGAGACAAAAACGATGTTATCGCAAAAGACCTTTGCTTTGATCGACGCTATGACTCTCTTATTTAGTGCTTGCATTTCTGCAGTCTTGTTGACGCGAGCCAATGTCACTTTGTATGGCATTGGCTTCTAACCTTCCCAAGGGCAGAATAATAAAGCGAAACTATTCCGTGCTGAGATTTTCAATATCCATAAAATACCTAGGCATTGTGTTTTTTTTTCAGTTTTATTGACACAACACAGCATAATATTCCTTATCATTACTGAAGTTAAGGTGTGGGTTTACAGTAGCTGACACATCACGGTAACGTAAAGGCGGTGATGAGAGGGTCGTTTGGCCACGCATTGCGGGTAGTGTCGCTGTGAACCCAAGTTTGGGTGCTGGACTATTGTTGGCAGCAACACAACCAAGTTCACAAGCGAGATAATAAAATGTGCTGATAGGTACATTGTATACGAAACGGACGCATCATGCGTCAGCGTACCCTTAGTTTCCTTGTAAACTAAAAGAGCTGCAATTCTTTAATGTGACACGTGGAAGCCCTATCACATAGACAAATGTGTTTTTTGTTTGTTTCCTGGTTACGCTTGCATGGTTGCACATGATTTTCTGTATCTGGTATGGAATTCACGATGCTTCTCGTTCGTGAGTGCCGTTTACTAATGGATGGCCGCATTTGCTGATAATATATCCTGCATCAAAATTGATTCGAATTAGCTCTTATGACCAATTCTAGCGTAAGAGCTTCTTTTGAATGCTTGGCTCTGGTTTTTCATTTTAACGTGATAGCGTTTAGGACCCCGTTTCGCAGAAAATCTGGCGTCGGCAACCGGCGTGTGATCGCGGGTGGCGGAGAAAATCACTCAACCACATCGACCGCGTAGGCCCTCCCCGTGGTGCAAGGTTTTGGTGAACAAAAATGGAATTTCTCACAGTTAAGTCCGTCAGAAAAATGGTGAAGTGCGGCTTTACCATTCGGTGTCGGATTCGCCGTCGGATTGTTTACCAATCGGCGTCGGATTGTAATTTGAACGTACGAGAAAACCTAATTCTGCTAAGGAGAAACTCACATACCCCTTTTCCAGCACTTCTACCAGACCTGCGCGCGTCGGGGCTTTAATACAATTAATTAATAAACAATATTAAACAAATAATAAAATAATAAAGAAGGTGCTAGGGCCTTCACATTTAATATAAGACCACTTATATTGCCCCTGGAAAAACGTCTTTCCAGCAATGCATTTCAGTTTAAAAGTGAAGCCGACTTTAAGGGGATCGGTGTAAGCTTGATCTTTGTAAGCTGGCTTTCCCACGCTCAGTGTTGCAGTGAATGAAGCCTACTTGCCGTATGCGAACGATGCGATGCGAACGGGTCCCGATAACGCTATCGCGTTCTACTCTTAAAGGCGAAGCTTAAGCGTCCTCCAATTCTTTTTTGTATATATACGTATAGACCGTCGTCCGAAAAACGAAATGTTGTTGTAAATCAACGCTCGTGCTGTCGCTTTCTTTGTCTTTGTCTTCGGCTTGCGCTAATCATCTCGTAGTGAATGAATTCTTGGGTTTGACGTGCCAAACGACTATTTCATTACATGGCAAGCCGTAGTGGGGGACTTCCGATTAATTCTGGCCACCACGAGATCTTTAACATACCCCCAATGCACGGGACACGGGCGTTTTCGCATTTCGCCCCCATCGAGATGCGGCCGCCGCGGCCGACATTTCACCTCGCCACCTTGTGTTTAGCAGCGCTAAGCCACCGCTGCGGGTGGTCTGTCACTATTCAACTTACTTTGTCCTTCATTGTAACATACCTTTCAGGCTTTTCCATTTTATGCTTAATTTTTTGTGATAATCTTGTTCGGTGCAACGCCGTTTCCCTGAAGATTGTCGTCACTATAAGGTATGGCCTGTCGATCCTACAGCGTATGGCCCTATAAGGGAACTTTTTTGTAATGTCTGTGCGACTCTCTCTTTAGATATTCGTTGCGTTTTCCCTTGTGTGCTTGATTCTGTTCTAGAAAAATCAATAGCACATACAATTTCTTACAGTGCACCCGCTAGCTTTGCAATGAAAACTGAAAAGCCTACTTGAGCAGGCAGAAAGCGAGCATATATATATATATATATATATATATATATATATATTGCTGCGACATTGTGTAGAGAGAGACACCGCATGGCGCCAAATATTCCTTTGAGCATTGCTGTGCCGCATTTCTTTGCAAGAAAGAATCGCCGGATCTCTTTTTGGGTTTCCCGTGGGGCTCAAGACCACCAAGAAAGGATGTTGCATCCGCATTCCGCACAACCTGCAATGAAATCCTTCCTTGCGTCGCCCTGCTCCCTGAATGTCTCTAAAGCATCGCGCCACTTTCCTTTCAGTTTGAACCTTGCCATACTGATAGGAGAAATGTCTTCACTGTGACGCATCCAGAAAAGCCAGTGCAAGCGCAGTTTTCTTTGAAATATGCTTTGGAGTGTTTTGATTCCATTCATTTATTTATTTATTTGATAACGTAGAAGTTAAATCGTTCCCATTCACAAGTATATTATCATCAACACGCTGTAAATCCTGCAGCAAAAGACGGTTAGAATAATTTCCAATCGTTATCAGCGCGTGAATTCCCCGACGGAATTTTTATGTCGTACAGCATAAACCTACACGACAAATATCAAGTTAAATCTCGTCGCCTAAAATATTTACATAGGCTACTGCACAACTGCTTTAAGATGAACCACACGAGATAAACTACACTAAGAAAACAAGATAAACACGTCACACACACGATTTCACACTTCAACAATATTAGTGCAACAAATTTTGTTATTCTTTTTTTTTTCCCAGATCCATATGAGAATGTAATGGTGCACGCAGCAGCGCGCACTAGATGAGTTTCTAGAGCTGGTATATACAGAAACCAGTGATACCTAGCTGTCGCTTAGTGCATACGTCCTGATGAGCTGGTAAGCGTATCAAATTCACGTTTCCTATAAGTTTGCCAATGTGCTCTCTATTTTGGCGCGTTATTCATTATTGCATATGAATTTTCGCTTTATTTCTATACTTCACGATATTGTTTGTCTATATTATGTGAGTTTTTATTTTACACTAGCGCTGTATGCATATATTTCGACCACCTGGGTTCTTTAACTTGCACCAAAGGCATCATACATGAGCATTTGGGCAATGGCCTACCACCGGGGCCGGGCTACCACGGTGACTGGACTACCACGGCGACTGGGCTTAAATTAAATGTGTTTGAAGAAAGTGTGGCTTTCGCAGGAAATTCCGCAGTCAAGTGCTACAGAATTGTTGTATTCGAGCGTTTATAACGGTCAAGTCATTAACTGCCCACGTATTAAAGTGCGCGATTTAATTACAGCCAAATTAAATTCTTAATGTGACTGCTCGAAAGAAATAGCTTCACTGGAAGTTGGGCTGCGATTCTGAAAGGCCGCAAAAGTCTGCTGTCCTTTTTCTTTTTCATCATCACTGCGTACGATACATAGTAAGTTATAAAATCCACACGGGCGGATTACCGCGCCCTGATCGCAGCTCAAGACGCCTTTGAACGGGTCACACAGTAAAACAACTTACACCTTCAAAAGGGAATAACAGTGTAAAGCAACCAATAACTCCCACCCTAAACACAAAAAGGGTGTAAGGGTGTGAATTATAGAATGATTTAGACCTTTATTTAATTTTAGGCGTGCAAATTATTTTCAAGTGATGCCGCGAATAGCCCCGCTTTACAGCGAGGACAAACGCGATCACGATTTGATTTACTCACCCAAGAGGGCGCTGGTTGCCCGCGCCGTTTAGTATATGCTCCCAAACGGAGCAGATCTGTGCATACTTCCGCCATTTTGTTCCAGTGCTATGTGGTAAATACACTCATCGGGTGCGTACGAGCCGAACTTCGAACAGTGTTGATGCGTGCAACTAGACGGTTCGAGAAGCGTTTGATGGGGGGCTAGTTGGTAAGACATTTAGGAAAATTATAACTGCGCTAAAACGAGACACGAGGACGAAGTGGACAGGACGATCGCAGACTAACAACTGGTTTATTGGAAAAGTGCACTGCCCTTTTTGAAACAAACTAAGCGCATGCGCAATGACAAACATGACAAGTTCCAAGACTTCTATCTGCTAAAAATGAAATCGCGCTCTTTGCTGGAAAGATACACGGATGAGTCGCTGACGCACTTATCAGGCCCGTGTCTAGCTATCCAAGATGCCTCCAAGATCTCTCTTGCTCTTTGGCTCTTGGCTCGCCCTAACACCTTGGTACTGCTGAAGATGGGCTTGCATCCCTGCACGCATGCGCCACAATGAACTGGTAGATGCCTCCCACTCCCGTCTCCTAATGAATTAGCATGTTCCATCAAACGCATGTTAATACACCTTCCAGTCTGCCCCACACAAACCATTCCACAGGTCAGGGGGAACTCGTAGACCACTCCCGTTGTACAGGGTACATACGCACGTCTGTGCTTAACATCACATCTTCCATTGTTTACTCTGCTCGCGTTGGACATGGCGCACAAACGCGATAACTTGCAAGGCGCTGAAAAAACCAAATCGACCCCGTATCTTCCCGCCACCTTTTTAATGCCATACGATACCTTGGGTAGGTACGGCATCACTTCAACCTTCCGCCTTTCACTCTTCTCCGATTTTTTTCCTTCAATTGCCCTTGCGTTATCGTCAGCGGCCGTGGTACGATGGCATACGACCCTCAAAAGTGATTCTGCTACAGCCTGAAGCAGCGTCTGCGGGAAACCTGCATTTCGGAGACGACTCACTTGTGAACAAAAACTACCTTTGATTTTGTGGTGATCATCCTGCGATCGTCCTGTCCACTTCGTTCTCATGTCTCGTTTTAGCGCAGTTATAATTTTCCTAAAAAACTAGACGGTTGGCGGCGCGAAGGCATTTTACGTGAATGTTCCAGTCAACGCATGGAAAAGCACTGCGCGCGCTGAAGTCGCAGCTTCGAAATGTATCCCACGTGGTTGGATGCTCGAACCATTGTTTTAACTGTGCACCAATAAAATGTTCTTTTGTTTTGTTTTTGTTTTTGTTTCGTATCTCGACGTGACCACGCCTCCGTGACCAGTGAGAGCGGTGGATAAGCAGTGCGCGCCGCGTGAAGGGAGTGTTAGTTGACATCGTAGAGCCTGCATTCGCACGTCTCTAAAACGTGACTTCAAAATTTATTGACGGAACTCAATGGAAGCCATCGACATGCCCGAAAATTTGTAGCGTGCCCTTCCTTGGCGATGAGACGTCGACGAACCCTGTGTCTCCGTCGTAGGAGCCGAGAATTCTTCCGTAGGCCCTTATGCGAATGTCTTTCTTTTTTTTCTCTCTCTCTCTCTTTCTCAAAAAGTGCACCTCAGGATGTCGTTGTATTACCCTAGAGGCTGTTAGAAGTGAGACAGATGTCTTTTTTCGCGTGCATCATCAACGTAAACTGCGCGCGCGTTGAGAGTGCGACTTCCTATCCCCGGCGGCAGCATTCACCTCGCGGTAGAGTCATGTTCGGGCTATATACAACGTAAACAATTTACTGCGCCTGTATAATTATTTAAAGCGAAGCTTTCTATGTCTCACTGATTCGTCCGTGAGCACAGAAAACGTACTGCAGGAAAGCCAAATTACACAATGAAACTATCTGCGCATCTGAGCACACAATCGTAGATCACTAGAGTTTACATTCGCAGTTGTACCGATAAGAAGAATGGGAACTGCAACGCCACGCTACCCAGACAAACTCATAATGTAAAAAAAGGTAAGGCGTGCACACACGGACACAAGAAAAGTGGACAACACGAACGGCGTTCGTGTTCTGCACTTCTCCTCTCTTGCGTACGTGTCTGCACGCCTTACCTTTTTTGCGTTATGAATCCTTACCAACTAGCTAAGCTTTCTGGTGTTCCAGACGAACTGTATATCTTCATTCTCAATGAATTCCCGGCCGTCACCATGGGTAGGCCGCAGGTGCAGGGCACGACAGAAGAGGCTGCCGTACGCGAACGTAAGCGCAAGCGCGATCATGCCCGTAGGGCCGATCCCGTGTATCGGCAACGGCATGCAGTCCGTGAAAGCGTGAGTGTGTGCGTGTAATCAACAGTTACATGATTTAAAACAAAGGCTATGCAACTTAATGAAATGTGTCTATATTCAACTTCAACGTTCAAAAAATGCAATCGTAAACAAGCAATCAAATCACATATGCATCGCATCGGGTCGCTCAGCATTTCTTGGGTTCGTTGCGTCGTCGTTGGCTTTGGACTTTGACCAATTCAGTTTGCATGGGCGAAACCTTCACGTTTATACCATCTTTCTTTAAAAAAGAGGCTTTGATTTTTTACATGTATGTCAAGTCATGCACACGCCATTCGTGTTCATGTCATGACACGTCATTCATGTCATTCATATGTTGTGATGCATGCCTGTGATGTCATGTATGCGTGTCACTCTTGTCATGACATACCATATAATGCGTGCATGTCATTCATATCACATGAATGACCCGTCATGTATGCTATGCCATTCATGTAATTTATGTCATCGTGTGCATGTCATATATGTCATGTCTGTATTTAATGTAATTCACGATGCAATGTCACGCATGTCATGACATGCCATGCGTGCACGTCATTCAAAGTGCTATGTTACCCATGTCATTCATACGACGTTATGTCATTCGCGTCATGTCACGTGTGTTACGGAAGCAGCGAATTGCATTGTTGATGGCACTGAAGGTAAGTAAAAGACCGCGTCGCATCCGTGAGGTTTGTTTCTCTGTAGCGTGGTGGAACATTTGACTTCGTTTTAGACACCCTGCATACACCCTGCATACACCCTGCTACTCCGCGAGTACCGCCCCGAGCGGCGAAAGGATAGGGTAGGCGCTAATCTGCAGCCTTTAAGAGCTTCCACGGAGACACTAGCGTCAGTTATAGCAATTTGGCAGCATATAGTTCCCTACAAAAACTACTAGAGGGAACTATGGCGTCGCAATCGTTTTAGCTACCATGGGAATGATGGTTGTTATATGGATTCCTTTACTCCTCGCGCTAGTGGCTTCAAAAGTTATCTTGACATTATTTATTACGCTTTATATTCCTGGATTTCTAAGTACTCGTTGTTTTATAAGCACAGCTAGGCAATAAGACTCTGCTGCGGAGATTCGAATTGCCATTTGCTAATTGTTGTATTTATAACGCAATATTTTGTTCCAAGTGATCAATTTTTAAAGCAGCAAATTCATTACAAATCAGGAGGACGAAGTTTAGGTAGGTTTCCATCATTCGCATATTGACTGTACAGTCATACATGCAGCTCACGTCGACAGCAGCGCCAGACTTCCCTCTAGCAATTTTTGTAGGAAACTCTATGCATGACATAGCTTGGATATCATATATTGCACATCCTTGATAGCGTCACTGAGTGCTGTTTTTCGTATGGCAGTAAGGTATTAAATGTACGGCGTTTTCTACACTTCCATAGCGTTATACATGACTGCATAGCACTGTACTTCACATGATGGAATATTTTCCTTATGAAGAAAAATGAGACAGGGATCAAGAGTGAAGGAGTACTCTTCATTTGTATTCATTTCTTCTTTGCCATAAATAAATCAGACAGTTTTCTGCATTTGCCTTGTTCATAGTTGCCTAGCGGCATACATAATCGCATAGCTTTCACTTGTCGAGTAATACAAATGGTTCCGGTGTAACACAAAGGCAGGCGGAATATTTCCCTGTTTTTTTTTGTACGTTTCACAAACGATGAATTTTACGGCTACTAGCAGTTAAAGCTTTATGTGCTTTATAACGCATGGTAGTTGTTGCTATTTCGGGTACAGCTGCTCAGGATCTTGCTCGATTTACGTCTTGCCCTGGCTGAATCAAGGCGCGACAAACAAACGAGCATAATCGGCTCATCTCTTAGCTCATAAGCTGCTGTTCGCAGTAAAATGACCCCCCTCCCCTCCCCCCCGCGGTTCCCTTCATAATCCTCGCGATTGCACATCGAGTGCCTAACGATCAGCAGCTTGGATGCCTTGTGGTGGCATGCCAGTGTTTATTAGCCAGATTGAATAATAAGGTCACGTGCTACATGACACTAGTGGTTTTAACGGACCTTCAACACATACCGCAGCCGACGGATACATTCAGTTCGTCGGTGGCGACAGGCGAGATATACATTTACGTCGCCATTAAACTAACGCATTTTTTCCACGGCAAAGAAGTTACCCAATTTATGTCGTAACAAGAACGCGTAATGGTGACGGTTAATTCATGAGGAGTTCCCATATTATAAGGAGTGCTAAATTATTCATTTGTCTATGATAATAATGCTGCAGGAAGTGGTTGCGCTTAGCATCTATGCAGGGTGTCCCAACTAACATGCACCAAGGTTTAAAAATATGCAAATGCCACGTAGCTGGACAAAACCAAGGTGATGTTGTTGGCCGTCTCTTGAGATACTCAGAATATTTTTTGCATTCCCCCTAATTACATAATTAGTCTTAATAAATTAAGCAACTTTTCAAATATAATTAGATTAAAAGTGTCAATGAAAATATTCTAGAGCAACATGAAAAACTCCCGATACAGCTTTCTCTTGCTTAGTACGTGGTATATAAATGTGTTTTTTCGGTGGGTGAAAGACGCCCGCGAATACACGCAAAGTGCCTCGAGCGGCCAGTCACGCGGCAATTTCGCGTGCATTCGCGGGCTTCTTTCACACTCCAAAAACCACCTTTATGTAGCACGTATTGAGCAACAGAAAACTGTTTCGGGAGTTTTCATGCTGCTCTAGAGTTTTCTCATTCACACTTTTGATCTAATTATATTATTTAATATGTTTATGAATTGATTAGGATTAATTATGTAATTAGGTGGAATGCAAGAAAATAATCCGAGTATCTCCAATAGACGGCAAACAGCATTACCTTGGTTCAGTCCGGCTACCTGGCATTTGCATATTTTAAAATCTTGGTGCATGATATTTGGGACACCCTGTATATACGTTGCACGTCTGTACACGGGGGCCTGCCAGCTTCCAAGAAGGAACGCTCCGAGGGAGAGGCCTCGCTTCACGGTTTGCTGGGTAATATTTCTAGCTCAACCGACGAATAACCGATAAGTTAGTCTATACCGCTACTGGTCTACAATCACCATAGCACTCCTGTGAACGACTGATATGGTCACACATTTTCCTCGTGGTAACAGCCGTCGCGGGCTGAAGCCGATCCATCTTAGCAGGCACATCTAAGATGGTGCACAGATTCTGTTGGCTTCGTGTAAAGCAAACGGCCAGACACTTGTATAGCAGCGGGCGATGAGCAATAAGTCCCATTAAGATCGCGCAGTTAAGCTACAAGTTGCGGTCTATTCATTCTCGGCATCAAGCAATCACGCTACACAAATAAAAGAGCACTGAGACGAAAGGCTTCCTTGTCAGTAGACGGGGAAAAAATAACGACAAAAACAAAAACGATGCGACTATAAGCAAGAAATAAAAATAATAATCAAGTCAGACGGCCACAGCTGTTGTCTCCTCACTACGCCTTCCAATCAAGCGCGCATTGAGGGCGGGCGGGTTTCATCTCGATCAACCTTTTAACAGTTTCCTCACCGGTGTCTGGCTTGGATTCTAAGCCCGTCTGTTTTCTTCCTTTTTGTGTGTGCGTGCGTTCCCGGGATGCGATTCGCGTTTTATAATCACCTCGATCTCTAGTGACTTACGGCGTGGTGGCCACGATATAATGCGGCCATTAGCAAGCAGTATGAATGTACGTGTTTACCAAGGAGCTTGACGCAAAGACGTGACTCGCTGGTTCTGGCAAGACTCGGTAAAAGAAAAACGAAAGAATGGGAGAGAAAAAAAAAGGCGCATGTGCAAAGAAAGTAGACTAGCTCACAATAAACCGAGAAACTGAGAAATAAAAGAAAAACCTATTTTCCCCCCTTAATCGGCACCTAAGCTTGTTTCGCACGTTCGTTTCAGAGGTTGAAGCGTGGAGTCTCTTCTACTGCCTCGCTTTTCGTTTGGAATGCGTGGCCCCGAGGAACTTGCCAAGTCGCCCGACAATGGCAAATGCCAGCAGGACGTGACGTCCTCGCTCGTTCTCGAAATTCTTCTCCGTGAAGAACACTAGTGCCAAGTGTCGTGGAAGAGGAGCTCCTTTCGCTTCCACGCGCCTATTGTGAGCATTTATCATTAGAAGGATTGAAAGGCAGATTTAAAAAAAAATCATAACAATGAAAGAAGTGAGCTAGCCCTTGCATCAGCTGACCTTCGGCAAAGACCGTAATCTCACTTTATGCCTGCGCAATTGCGCGAAGAACAGGCGCACATTTATTATAGTGAGCTCCTTTCGTCTATCGTTAACGTCACACCTACTTTTTTTTGCTTCCATATAAGCAACGTGAACAAAAATAAATTCTGGGGGTTTACGTGACGAAACTACGATATGATTAAGAGGCACGCCGTAGTGGGAGACTGCGGATTAATTCTGACCCCCTGGGTCATTTAACGCGCAGCCAATGCACGGTAATACATGGGCGTTCTTGCATTTCGCCCCGATCGAAATTCGGCCACCGCGGCCATGATTTTATCCCACGCCCTCGTGCTCATCAGCGCAACACCAAAGCCCCTATGCCAACACGGCCGGTCTGTAAGCAACGTGTTCATAGTTGTTGAGGCAATGCCAGATTGCTTAAAGCAGCATTCTTCTTTCAGCGTTGTCTGCGACGCAACATTAAATTTATGCGCGCCAAAACCCATTTAGGGCAGCGGAATGTTGACACAAGCCACCTAATTAAGAAGCCAACTGTTACAGTGGCATCTAGATGTGAAGACACATAGTACAGGCAAACCATATATCAAGGCATTACCCGTGGCCTACTTCGATAGTGTTTCTGCAACAGGTGCACCGCCGTAAACCTATGCTTATGATAAATGGGAACTTATACCGTATAATAAAAAATTTGGAGGACGCTTAAGCTTCGCCTTCAAGAGTGGAACGCGATAGCATTCAAAGATCCTTGACTGTTTGTCACACTTCCCGGCAACTGCAGTTTATGTAACCGTAATGTTTACCGGGAAACGCTGGCGGTGAACGCTATGCACGAAGGCGCGCTTTCTGGTAGAAACGCGGCCTCTTTCGTGGGCAGACCTTCTTTTATTGTTTACACCTTTAATATTTCTGCTTGAGAAGATTTAGCATAAAAGGCATACGCTGTCGGTGTTTTGTTTCATGACAATTGTTCGTGGGCTGTCACTCCCAAAATTCCGAGGAATAACTTTGTAAAGAATGCAAGACAAAGTGTGAGCAACTTTAGTGGTAAAATGTATTTGGAGGGCCCGCGTGGTTGGGGATGACTTTCTCGGCCGCGAGCGCCAATGCCGACGCGGGACCCTTAACGCTGTCGCGTTAATATAGAGTTTTAGAATAGGGGCCCCATAAGATTGGGGCCCCAAAGAGCTTTGCGGGTGTTAGCGTTGGGGTATGCAGGATTGAAGAGTTTTAGAATAGGGCTTTGCGTTTGCAAATGGCGTCTTGCGCTTGCAGCGCCACTACGGTGTCAAAGAAAAACTACTATAAATATTAAAATAAACTATACCATTTTATCATAAGGAGAGTAATTTTGACTTGCGTGGTTTTGCGTTTAATTACAATTGAGAGGTTATTCTATTAGCTGCAAGCGATTTGTTGCGCTTAATTTTGAATAACCAACTTTATGTGCCTTCACCAGCCAAGCTAATCCACGCTAGGCCTACGAGCCATTAAATCGACAATCGAATTCGGAATCCGCGGCGTCTAAGGAATCAATCTTCATTACACACGTTAGTTGAGACAAAGCGATAATTGCAGTCACTTCTCCTAGTTTACGAACTTCACGCGTTACCACGAATCGGGCCCAGTTTGGTACTCGGAGAGCCGTCGCTTCGATGGGTGCCGCCATGTTTGTTGACGCAAAGCTTTTGGGGCTCCCGCTAAATCGGTGAAATAGCGTGCCCAACGCAAAACCCAAACGCAGTTTGCGTCTCGCGCATGCGCAGTGGTGCCGACGCTATTTCTCTGGGCCCCCAAAACGTTTGGGGCCCCTATTCTAAAACTCTCTAATATCTGCATTTCTTGGGTAGGAACGAGGCGAACTACAGAGAAACAATGGTTCGAAAGTTGCGAAGCAGCTGTTTATTCCAGCTCGGCTGTTTTCATTCCAGCTCTGTGGAGCTAAATGAATGCCCCAGCTTTTAGGCTGTATTCCTCTATACGAGGCGAGTGTATGCGTGTAAGAAGAATTCGTGACATCTTTGTCCACTATGCGTTGACTGGCGTCTAAGACAACGAAAGACCGTTTTCTTTACTGCTGCTGCTGCCAATGATGCTGCCAACGTCAATGTCTCTAATGGTGAACTGGTTATGAGGATGATATGCTCAGGTGATATATATACCTCAAGGCATCATTATTATGGTGATTTCAAGTGTCCAGTACTCTCTTTTCAACCGCGCATAATGCTGCAACCACTACACAGGCTGTTATCGCAAGATGCCTAACTCTCCAAACTGTCTCGTACGTAGGCCAATGTACGGAACTTTTGCATGCCTATTGGAACAAAGCTTCCGAATGGCAGCCGAAACGTCCTAATACCCCTTCGCCTCCTTTTTTTGCCGCGTCTTACTCCTTATTTTGACATGAATGCCGATGAGTAGTAATTACAACTGCACGGACGGATGCGCAGCACCAGCACACGACAAGTTTAAACACATGCTTGTGTAAAATGACTCTGCGTTAAGCGATCGCGCCGGCAGCCTTAAAGGCAGCCAAAAGCTTAGCCTTTGTACAGCTGAGGAATGCGCATCATGCAAGCCGACCGTATGTGGCTACGGCAGTTATACGGCAATACTCAGAGCTCGAGGAGTGCCATAGCTGAGACACAGTATTTTACCATCGGGTGTTATGAACGCAAAGGTTCTTCGGCTGTTGGTGACATCATCGATGAACGTAGCCGCGTGCTACAGCCGATCGGTTTCAGTGGCGAGGAGAGGCACCGTGGCAGCGGTTGTGACAAAGAGGAGTTGTGAGAGGGCTACAGTGGTAATGTCTGTTCAACGGAGTACATCTATTAGCCTCTATAAAGGCACTTCATCGCATATATGAACCATTTCAATGGGTGCAGACACAAAAGATTGTCTGGATGGATCCGTAACGATGGTGTAGGGCTTCAATTCCTCAAAGGCAGCATGTCATTAACTATATCATGTGCGAATACGAGACGTTAAAGAAAATCGTGGGGCCGCAACATTCATACGGGGACGGATTACCAGCCTAGCTGTTTAGGCTGCGCACAAGGGCTGCATACATTATGAAATAAACACTATTTCTCATACTGCACCACACTACGCCGACACAAGTACCGGCGCGCTCACCGCACCTCCCATGCATCTGCCACAACCGCTGCAGCAGCCGCGCCGGCACTTCTGATGCGCGTGACGTTATTGCTGTTATAACCACAGAAGCGCAGGCCACGTGCACAGGTGCCATCACCACACTCTTTCCCCCTCTTCCTCTACACATCTCCATTGCTGCAGCGCTGTCACCACATTCTTTCCTCCTCTTCATTTTCAGGAATTTTCATTCTGGCAGTTCCTTCCCAGTGGATACGCCTGAGAAGCTCACCGGCTACAATTCGTAAATTGCAATATGTGCCGTAAAGTAATTACCTAAGTTCATTAGTGATTTTTTCTTAATTAGTTGGACATGCGTTTCGATTTCTCGTTCGTATGTCTGGTCTCACGGGTCAAGTCTGTTCCCTTGCTAGCGTTTCTGTAAGAACTTGAAAACGTCCCTATAAAGCCATATAACCCGCCGTGCTAGCGCAGTGGTAATGGCTGTGCGCTGGTAAGCTCGAGGTCGAGGGTTCGCTCCCGGCCGCGGCAGCCGCATTCCGACGGGGGTTGCATGCAAGAACGCTTGTTTACTTAGATTTAAGGGCATGCTTAAGAATCCCCAGGTGGTCAACATTTAACCGACGTCTCCTACTACAGCGTGCCTCCTAATCACATCGTGGTTTTGACACGTAAAACCCGAGAATTGATTTGTTTAAAGCCATCCAGTTGGTCCTCCTCACGTACTGTCCCTTCACATTCCTAGCCTTCGGCGAGAAGAACAGGTTGTGACCACCAGGCCAATCGTCCCGTAACCACCACCACCTCCGATTTTGGTGATGCACCAAGAATTCCGGCTCAACAGTGTCGCAATAGCACTCCCCGCAGAACGTGTTTCGAATCGATCGCAGTAAAATAGGGCGTGATTCATTATTTGTTCTGCATTCGATGTGGTATGGTGTTTTCCGTGATTACGAAATCGTCAGCTATCTAATAAATAAAAGAAAATGAGGTAGAAATTTTGCGTAAGTACTTCTTTAAGGTGGGACAACCCGCCGCGGTGGCTTAGCGGTTATGACATTGCGCTGATTAGCAATATCGAGGTCGCGGGATCCAATCCCGGTCGCGGCAGCCGCATTGCGATGGGGGCGAAATGCAAAAACGCCCGTTTCCCGTGCTTTGGGGGTACGTTAAAAAATCCCCTGGTGGTCAAAATTAATCCGGAGCCACCACTACGGTGTTCCTGATAGTCAAATCGTGGTTTTGGCACGTAAAACCCCAGAATTAAAAGAGATCGGATACGTGCTTTGGCGTTGTCACGGAGACCTACCTTGTGTTTCGACAGAGCCCAGTAGCGGGCAAATGGTTGTCTCCAGCGATCGATTCTGAAGGGCTGCGACTGCATCGTTGTGCAATACTGAATGGCTGTGCGCAAGCCCAAAGCAATGAGGAAGCAGGACGGCTTCTGACTTCGCAATACACAAGCTTTCGCCCACGTTCTTGCATACGCTTTTTCTCTCAAGGTCGGTCAAGGCCGCTGAATGTGCGTACCACGCCAAAAAGCTGAGGATGCTGTTCCCGTCGGCTTTTTTTTTTTTCTGCTGGCGATTCTTCTGGCGATTCCGGCGATTCTTACCCACCTTACAAAGATTTAAAACATATTTTGTTAGTCACCCGATTCCCACAAAAGAGCACGAGAGAAACATATGTGAAAGTGACAGGGCTTAAAACTCAGGCACTTGCACTATGACAATTTCTTTTTGCCTTTGAATATTTATTGAAACTTTGCTCGTTCCCTTTGTTAGTGTTCTGGGTGTCCTTACTCATGACATTATTCGGACTCGGGGCCCAACCAGACCGATGTTCACTATATAGACACTTAATAAATAACCTGATCCGATAATCTCCTAAAACTTTTAGTTGAAGCTGAGCCCTTATTTACACTCTATTGTGTGTAGTAACTAAAACGCTTTATCTAGAATTTAGCTCGGATTTCCCCTATTCACACGCTTGTCAAACTCAGGAATGCGTTTATTAGGCAAAAGCTGCACATGTGAGACTAAGGTATGTATAGCAATAGAGGTCGGGCACAAATTTTTTTTCCTTCAAAGATGCGTCCGTATTATTGTTATCCTGGTTTTCTTTGTGTACGCGTGCTTCATAGAATGTAGTTTGTGTGATTATTATAATTCATATTTTATAATTGTACTATGTTTGCCAGTGTTGTTTGCTCTTTTAAGCGAAGCTTCATAGGCTCACAAGTGTCGGTGGTGGTGGTGGTGTCACGTTGAAAAGTGGGCCAGTCCTGGTGGTATACTGCAGAAAGGGTCCGAGCTTAATGCCACATACCAGGGACAAAAATAGAGAGAGATAGAAAGAAAGAGAGAGAGAAAGAATGACGGAAAGAGAGAACGGAAGAAAGAAAGCGCGAGAGACAGAAAGGGAGAGGTAGAGAGAGAGAGAGAGAAAGAGAGGGAGAAAGAAAAACAGAAAATCAGCAGGAAGGTCAGATACACGCACGACAAGCTTCGCTTACCCCCATTTTCTCGGCAGGGGAATGACTGGTGATTTTTTTCTCTGTCGTTAGTTTCTTTTCGATAGATTTCAGACTGGTGGCGGTGGTGGTGGCGATGTTGCAGAAGGTGGGGGTAGCCTGGCATACGTAGCCGTGAATTGATCCGTCTGAGCCTCCTAGGAGTTGAGATCAGGGGTTTGTCACCAGGTGTCAATGAGCCCCGTGTCTCGCAAGAAGGCAATCAGCAGTCGTTTCGCTCTCTTCCTGATTGCCGCGGGCCTATTCTTATCAGTGAAATAATCTGCTTTCATTCGTACATTAATTTCTCGGAGATCGCTGTGTCCGGATTAAGCTGTTGCTTGCTTTGGGAAAGGACAGAGACGCTGCTCGGCGCTGTCAGCAACTATACCGCATTGTACCGACGCTGCTTGTACCGACGATGCGCATTGTACCGACGCATTGTACCGACGTTGCTACAGACGCTTCTCGGTGCGGCAGCAGCAGCGAGCGAATTGACCTTGATGCTGCGCCTCGCTCCAACGCGAACTAAGCGTCGAAAGCACAGCGCATACGAAGCTACCAGCACTCGGCGCACTTTGTACACATCGCAGATCGCTTTAAAGATGAGGCGCGCGCGACCGCGCACTTTGTCCTAGTCGCAGATCGCTTTCAAGATATGGGCGCGCACGCGGCGTACGCAGCAGCCGCCGGTTCGAATCCCACACAAGCTGGAGGGTTCGACTCCAACTGAAGGTCGTGGGTTCAAGTGCCTCAATTAACTCTATCTTAACAGGATGACGACGCTGACACGCGCACCATCAAAATTGTTGCGTGAGTGTTTGACCTTGGCTGAGCTTGAAGGTCAGATTTACGTAACCAGGCGTTTTTGGGGTTTGTACCTGGAGTAGTAGAGCTATCGCTCTAAAATGTCCATCTAGGCAGATAAGATCTGCATTTGGACCTCAGGGTACCAAAACAGACGTTTGGCCCAGATAGCCCAGGGCGCAATCTCCATCATCGAACGCATGTCAGACTCTATGCATGTCGGACAAACACTTTGTCTACTGCCCCCCTTAATCAACGCCTGTCACGAGGCATGTAATTTAATAATACACAAATAAATAAATAAATAAATAAATAAATAAATAAATAAATAACATTGCTGAAGAATATTGTTTTAGGTCACTAAATATGTTACAATACGTTGAAAAATAGCCAACATACTTTAAAATGGCGGGGAAGTTTAAAGCACTGCAGCAGCGGAATAAAAGCAATAGTGCTGCTTAAAGGTTAGCCTTACTATTTGAATGGCGCGAGTAGCTGAACAACATAACACGCTCTTGTAAGGAGATTTTTGCGTCCTGAATAATCACTTAAGTGTGCCGGTACAACATTGTTGGAAAAGGTGGCATATCTGTAAAGGCTTAGGTGCTTTAGGAGCCACAAACTTTATTCAGCGATCGTCATTCGCAACAGTCTTATCATCAAGCGTGAAACATTTCCCTCCTTACCAGAGGCTTGTTGATTGCTTTCTTTTTAGGGGCGAAGCACCTTAGGGCCGAGCCTTGTCCCTCGTAGTCCGTAGCTCTGGTTTGCATGGATACCGCTAGGGTCGCTGCGGTCAACAAGGGCTATATAAGCGCTGTATATACTGTACACATGTACAGTATATATATATATATATATATATATATATATATATATGTACGCGAAGCTCCGACTTCCGGCTAACGCTTCCGGCGTTTTGCCCGAAGGATCCCCCGGTGCTTCGCCCACTCATCATCATTCACTTTGTGGATATGCGGTGTCTTTTTTTTTAAGGTATCTTTCGTATATTGCAAGCGAAAGATTCGCATTGCGCAAGGGATCATGCAACAGACGTGGCCCTTGATTATCAGTGTCAAGACGGTGTAAAACAGGGGGTAACTGCAGCCTTCTATTGCGACAGAAGTTGTACGGACGCTCCGCGGGCAATCGCGCCATCGCCTTTGGCGCCGCTGCCGTCGTGCTGTTATGGCATCGACGCGCATGCGCTGTCTATTCGTGGTTGATAGAACGTTTCCAGTGGCTGCGCAGTGCGTTTGGCTGCAAAAGCGACAAATCCAAGAGAACGCACCGTCACGATCTAGTTGAATCGGCTCTGCCGGAGCCAAGGCAGAGTTCTGGCTTCTCACGCTGGCACGGGCGTTGTGCGCGTACACACATTATAGGGTTCCTGCTGAACAGCTGCGTGGATACCGTACCCGTGGTGCATACGCTGGTCTGAGCAGAACGGGCAGGAGACGTTGAGCTAAACCTGTCTAATCCTTTCTTCGGGCGCTGACTAACGCCGACTGCTTTCCTTCGGTCTGATATAGTCAACCATTAAGGGGCAACACCTGCAACGCCGCTGTAGGCGCTGCTCATTACGGCAGCCTTCGGAGACGCCTTCTGCGCAAAGCCAAACGCTCCTACCGCTTTCAATGTGCCGCCTTCGGGCGAAACTGCCAATATTGCTTAACGCATTTACATTATCTCACTGTTTGTTGGTAGGCAGTACCAATACAGGCCTGCTTCTTGGAGGAAGCGGCCAGGGAGCACAAAGACAGCTCACTCTACGAAGAGACATAAAATTCATTCGAAGCACTCGGCAGGGTAAAGAGATTTCAGCAAATGATGGAGTTTTATTGCTCTCTCGAGCCGACTGTACGTTTGTTTTACGACGTGTCGTCGCGACCATTCGTGAGACACGTGCCCTTGTGCAGCTGTCAGTAAATCAATGGTTTAACGATTATGTAGTTTAGTTGGCGATAAGGCGAAAAAAAATGCACTGGCTACGTACGGGAAGCTTAAAGCAAAGGTGGAACATGAAACAAGGATGCTCCTGTCCATCTTTATGCTGGTTACGAAAGTTGCTGGCTATCGCGGCCATTAACCTTTCCAATAAAGACAAAATACGTCCTCGTTCTTTCATTCTTGTAAGCATTGGAAGCTGTCCCTGTTATTGTAGCCTCTGGTCATGCAAGCTAATGTGCTTGATAATTTTTCTGGTTTGTGCTAGTCCTCACGGCCGTGTCACAATGCGTATGAGCGTTATTGTTATTGTCTTGTTAACGCCAATAAATGTTCCTCTGAGGCCCCTGCTGCGCCACAAATTATTATACTTAAGAAGTTGTGTCGGGATAATTTTCTAATTCATTTAGAAATTCGCCGCCGTGGCCTTTGTGAAAAGTTGCTCAGCCGGTATTTCGGCCCATACAAAGTGCTGCGTCGCATTAGTGACGTGAACTATGAAGTCGTTCCAGACAGTGCGGCGCAAACACGGCGTAGACAACCACCTAGCCCAGACATAGTTCACGTCGTACGCATGAAGCCCTACGTTGCGCGTTCGTGATTTTTACGCTCCCATTTGCACCTCATGCACGGCGGTGAATTTAGAAATCATGGCGCATCATAGCCTTAGTTGCTTTTGCGCCATAAAACGTTACATAACTTACTAACTAACTAACTATTTAGAAACGTTCGTGGCAGCTAACAACTTACAGTATGCAACAGCAATGCTTTAAGAAGCTTATACACATATACGTCTCTTTAACTGCATTTAACATTTCTCTTCATCTTTAGTTATGTATTCTCGTGTGCCATATTGAACTGTTTAAGGTTACCTCAATATTGTACCATTATTTAGCTATCTGCTATATCATCGGAAAGAAAGAATGAAGAAAAGAAAGAAAGAAAGAAAGAAAAAAATAAAGAAAGAAATAAAGAAATAAAAAAATTGCATGACTGCCTCGTCCACGAGCCTTCTGTGCTTTCTTTTTTCTTTACAGGCATCCTACTCTGAGTGGACAAACAGGTAAGAAAACGAAGAGGCTACACCAACAAGGTATCACTGCTCGTGTGAAAATGCTTCCACTTTAGCGGTGAACCTCATATCACGAGATTTTAATATCAAGCATTGATAGGATACCTGCATGCATTTTCTTCGTACATCAAGTCGGGCACCCGCAATCACACAGAAGTGCGTGCCCCGTGGTTGGTTTTTAACCAGGGTGTCTCAGCGCAGCAACCAGATGCTGCTCCCATTCAAGTTGGTTGGCACAATATTGCATAGTTTTTCTACACAATCTGTGGCTGGTTTACTATTAACGCCTTAACAAATCGCTCTGGGTTTATTTCAACCACTTGGTTTGTATTTTTTAATTTATATTTTTATTATACAGTCACGTATTAATCAAAGTGTTGCTGTATTCTTGATTTGTAGAAATGCGACACTGGTGGCTCCGAATCTCAGTTTGTAGGAGTAAGGATGATGACAAGTAAAAACACGCTCAAGCGTTTCAGTGTCAGCATTCGCGTCCCATTGCTGCTGCAACAGGAACGAGTTGTTAATAAATGTCGCAAGGTGGGGACTCTAGGCGATGCCTCGTCTTAGCAACCAGAGCCGACTGACTATCTTGATTTCGTGCCAGCAAAACATAATAACGTAACTAAATTGAAACTGCTCACCGACATTTGCGCTGCTATCACGTACTTTAACACTCTCGGTAAATGAGAGCTTCAATGTGGAGCAACGTGTTTGCACGCAAAATCACTGCAATACCTTTGTCACGCCGAAGACAGTCTGCGGGTAGTAAAGTAGGTGCATGACACTACAACATGAACAGCTACCAGTCGATTACTGATTAGTCAAAAATTCAGTAACTTCGACAAATATACGAAGGGAAGCGGCTAGACTTAGCTCAAATCTAGCCAGGAGAACAAAAATAGAAGGAACAAAAAATGTCGTCATGAGTACAATACGAAAACCGTGGATCCGTTTAAGGATGTTAGGCACCGCCGACGAGGCTCACATCATTTACAGGTCCGAGAAAATTTAATACGAGTCACGTTTACAACACGAGGACTCGACAGGCGGCTGCGAGCCTATATATATTAGGGCAAAACAACGTCGTCGCGACGAATATTGCAAAGCAATCCGGTCGTACCAGCGGCTTCTCTCAATTCCTGTCTCATTCTTGAGTGCAGCCTGTTTCGCAACTCTATACGTTTTCCGAACTGGAACTGTCTCACCCAAGGATGCGGTGCCAAGACAACAACACTCGCTCGACCTTGCTCGCCTGACCTCGAGGGCCGGAACGTGCGCCTAGCTTCAGCTTTCAAGAGCGTTAAACTTCAACGGTGCCGTCTGTCGCCTCCGTTGCACGGTCGCTAAACCCAGCTGTACCTTGTAGGCTGTACGAAGCTACGTCCTTGGAGCGCATCGACGTTCTTCTAGGAACAAATGACGCGCAGTTCGTATATATGAGACAGTATATATTCGGCCGTAGATGGAGAAACCGTGTTGCTTCGAGCTTGTGTGTTTTTTTTTTTGTGCTTTTTCTTGATCGCTTGTTTTTCTTTTTCTTGAGCAGGCCGTTTTCTTTCTTTTTCCTAAACTCACGGCAGAGAAGCACCACTGAGCAATACCTGCCTGGTAGAGGTCTGTACACTTGTGCAGCTACGCCTGTCAATACTTTCGAGGGTTGTTCTCCTCCGATTGGTATGACACTGTTGCTCTCTTTCCTCTTAATATTCAAGGGCAGGAGCGCGCAATATGTTTTTTGAACATTACCGCCGCGTGGGTATTTCTTTTCTCGGCCTAACAACGTTCTAATTATTCAGCTTTTATCGAAGCGGACGTTCCATGTCCATCGTGTCGAACGTGATCAATCTGTGCTATCCTTAGCTGTCTTCTTTGCACGCGAAGACGCCTTAGGAAAAAAAAAACAAATCGTAGAACATGTAAGCCGAGCAAGTTTATGGGTTCTCTTCTGTGGTTTTCGCAACCGCTGAAAACGTAAGCAAATTTCATGCCAGAGTACAGGAGACGGGAGACGAGTACAAGAGTACCAGTGTAGGCCGAGTAGGCACTTGCAAAAATAACATCCACGAACCTGAAATATGGCTGGAGGTTCTTGTTCGCATTACACACTCGCTTCTTTTCGTTCGAATTAGCATGTAAACATCGTTTCAGGGCTGATTAGTCTTCGTAATTATTACCGTTGTTCAGTTACCTTCTTCATTGTTATTACCGTTGTTATTACCTTCTTCAGGGTTAACATGCACATAGTGCTTGTTAGAGCGTCTGTTGAGAATACATTAACGCTATAGCGGGATGGAACGACGCACTACACAGAGAAGGCACAACATGCGCCTTGCCGCCGCCTCTCTTCCTAGATCCTTTATTTTTGTCTTGGCACTCTACCGGTATTACACTCTATTCTGTAGCTGCATGACTGATTTGTTATTTTGTAATACGTTCGTAGCTAATACTCCAAAGCAACAAAACCCACATATATCACCATCTTGCTTATTCCTTATTTCGTAATAATGGACTAATAAAGAATGGTCAGTAATAAACTACAGTAGTAGAAAGATTGCACTCAATCACATGCAGTGCGCCTCGGGCTCACGCTGTACGCCAAATGAACGTTAATATTCATCACTTAGCCAAGCCAAGGTGGTCTCATCACTAAGCGTGTCCTGTTAACGACACCTGTTGCTGTCTTCGTTCTTTGGAAGGGTAGACAATCGCCCATTTCGCAGTAAATTCTCAGCATCAAAATTGTCTCGAACGAGCACTACCTCGCTTTGAAGGCGCCAGCGCTCAGGAGGACATCGTTCAGCCGATCGGTAGGCGTATACATCGCTGTCTTGTTGCAATATATAGCGATGTCATCATTCAGTTATCGTTTGTCGTACGTGCGTTAGGAGCAAATGAAATTCTCGATACGTGTAGCTTGTAGCCTATAATGCCAAATACCAATCATAGACATAGCGCCTTGGGCCAGTGCTTCAATACAATTCGGGCTCGGTTCTTTCCCTATCCCTATAGGGTCACAGCGTCGGTCTTGATACCTCGTTCTTTCCTCGTAGTACAATCACATAGAGAATTCGAGGACGACTATTTGCGCTTTCTTGTCGCTTATCCTATGTACTGATGGTGCGTCCTTGACCCCCCTCCCTCCCCCACCCCTTCCCTCGAAAAAACTTCTGGCCACGGCCCCACTGGGGTGCACAAGAGAGAGAGAGAGCAAGGAGACGAAAGGCAGGGAGGTCAACCAGAAGAGCATCCGGTTTGCTACCCTGCACTAGGGGTCAGGGAAAGGGGATATAGAAAGAGAAAAATAGGGAGAGAATGAGCACTGAGTACACGTGGGACGATGTACAGGGACACTATAGGCGGTCTCTTAAACCGGTGCACTTCAAATACAGTACTAATGCACGCAACGCTTTTTGTGCCAGTGACGGGGGTGCACAAAATTCTGCACAAAATATAATGGTGACAGCGCCCTGCGCAGCTCTATTACTATTCGCGGCTGATTCCGAACTCGCACCGCACTACAGTGAACGTCAGCACTGCTGATGTCTACCGCCTTGCATGTTCGACAGATATCAACATTGGCAAGCCTTGCGCATAGAGAAATGATTACCCCGTGCGCAGAGCACTATTTATGATAAAGAAGAAGATATAGCTGCAATATACCCGCTATGTACAGACATAATTCCGATACGCCCCAATGCAGTCTCCAAGGAAAGCATCGCAAAAAAAAATCGTAATTTTGATCAACAGAGCATTGGGACATTCCCCCAGTAGTGGCCGGTCTTTAAGATTACTCCACGCAAGACCTTACCGCACGCCAAAGTCGCCTGCCCTCATCCATCAACGTGAAAAAAAAAAAAAAAGCACGGAGAAGCACTGGCTATCGATCCGTGCAGGCTTAAAGCGAGTGCGAAATCTAAATACACGCCTCGGCCTGTTTGTTCACACGCAGAAAGCCGGTCACGAGCTAAAGACCGTTTACGCGGCCTTATATTGAGCTCATTGGAGAATGGAGCTCGTCCGTCATCATGGACTAGCGATGCTTCATGCTCACTTTCTCGTGGGGCTTACCACGGCCCGACCCACGACGCGTCGTCAAAACACCAAAAAAAGAGAGCTGCTTATCTTGCAGTTTCTTGCTGTTGGCCCATATTCTTTATATTATCTTGCGGCGGCCGTTACTAAAGGATAGAATTTACATAAGTGTCCTTCTACCGCAAAAGTTTCTTTGATATTGAATGATCGAGCATTTACACCTGCCCTTGCGCTGCTTTCTTTTCAGCTTCATGCAACTATAGCGACTGCAGCCTAATTGTGTTTGTTTTTGAAATTCTTGCAGCTAGACTTTACTTGCTTTCTCGTGGGGTCACTGACTCGCGGTGCCCAGAATCCATAGCTCCTGCCAAAAAAAAAAAAAAAAAAGAAGAGAGAGAGAGACAAAGAGAGGGAGAGAGAGAGAAAAGTGAATTTTATCGAAGTTCGTCCGGACGCACCAGATGCACTTGAGAACAGCTTCCACGGATGTTGTGCCATGCTGCATAAATGTCCCGCACCGAATGTATCGCTCCGGTTTTTAAACACGTAATAGTGGTCGCGCTTACATATTGTCATTTTGAGATGATTTTCCAAGAACTCTCGCGCAATTTGAGCAGTGCACGATAAACCTAACATGACGCCATTAGGTTTGATGGTTGAATGGCTCAGGATAAAATGTTTGTTACTTTAAAACTTTTAGGATCTATTAAATGGTGGTGGTGATGGTGGGGGTGATTATGTCGCAGCAGGCGTGGTTAACCTGGCATACATAGCCGGCAAATGTTCCGCCTGAGCCTCCTATGAGTTGAGACGAGGGGTGCGTCACCAGGTGTCGATGAGCCCCGTGTCTCGCAGGAAGGCAATCAGCAGTCGTTGCAGTCTCTTCCTGATTGCCGCGGGCCCTCCAGGGAAATAACTATAACTTTTTTCTTAGTTTGTGCATGTTCAGGAACATATTTATTCGAGAATTCGAAACATAGCTGTTAGAGCTTTAGATTATAACAGTCAAGCAATTACTAATACACTAATAATACGGAAAACATTGCATTTGCAAGATGGCGTTAGGGATGAAGTCCCCGCGTCACATAAGAAATGATCTTCTAACTAATCAGAAGCCAGGAAATCAGCCATGACAATGCTTCTAAAGTTCTCTGTCACCCTCTACAACTTATTAGAATAGGTGACATAAACAAAAAGCAAAAGAAACTCTGACATACTTAGTTTTTCTAAGTAATCGAGGTCTACTGGCGATAGCCGATGGTCACCCGCGTCTCCTCTAAGTGCGTTTACAAAAACACTGCCGAATGCATCTACGTAGTTTCTTATATGTTGACACCATGTCGCTATCTACATAGAATTCCCATTTAGTGGCATGAAGCTATTCTGGATGCTTTGAGAAACATTCGATTGGGGAAGGGGGCGTGTCTACCAATGTATTTAGAGTTATTTGAAAGGCAGAACCCTCTTTGTGCAGACAGAAGATCGTACAACAACGCACCAATGTACTTGTCGCGGTGTGCCTCAAGGTGGAGTCCTGAGCCCCGCTCTTGCATAAGAAGGGGGTGCTCATCGGCCTTGCTGATGTGCTCATCGGCCTTGTTGGTGTACTTCCGGGGCCCGTGCATCTGCCAATATACGCAGACGACATGTGCCCCTGGGCTTCACGTGTGACGCGTCTACGCGTACGTGCCAGGCTTCAGAGAGCGACTACACTGGCATCAGACTACCTTCAAGGATGGGGACTAGAGTTGTCATCTGAGAAGTGCTCGCTGGTTGCCTTCACGCGCAAGGCGATATGGGCCCATACGTCATTCAAATCAATGGGCAGGCTATTAGTTATGAGAACACCCGCCGCTTTGTGGGAGTAATAATAGATCGCGCCCTGTCCAGGAGCCCTCATATTGCCTACATGAAAAAGAAACTTATTATGATCACCCACGTGCTAATATTTCTTGCGGGAAAGTTGGGGAGCTCATCTGTATACGAGCGATGCTTCAACATTATACTGTACTTTTCCTTAGGCTCATGCACTGCAGCTTACCTAGCTGTGCTGGGCAGGACCAGAAGAACAAACATACACGTCATCCAGTCGATTCAAACTCAAGCACTGAGAATATGCCTTGTCCTTTCGAGATGTGCCTCTTCAGCAGCGACTGTCATCATCGCGCATGATCACCCAATCACGACATATATTCGCGTCGATGCCTTAAGATTGCGCATCGGGTATTTCGCCCGGATTTCATCACACCACCTCGCCTCACTTCCTGCTTCTAGGCCACACTCTGCGTTCACCGCTATTATTGCTTCGCATCGTGCAGTGCATCCCTCGAACATCATGCCTGCAGCAAGACCACCGTTACCGTTGTGGTGCTTACATCCCATCGAAGTCCTCCTAACCATTCCTGGAATCCAAAAGGAAACACAGTTGTCATATTTAGCCCCACACGAAACCGCACTACTGTTCTTGCATGAGAAACACAGCGGATGCCTTCACATTTTCGCGGATGGTTCAGTTTCTTCTGCAAGCTCAGCAGGAGCAGTGCTTGTTCCCGCGAAGTCCGTCACCATCCCCCTCAGTCCCTCACATCATCGACGGCTGCAGAACTCACCGCCCTCCATGCTGCTCTAGAGTTCGTAATTGAAGAACCGTCACAGGCATGGTCAATCTTCTCTGACTCCAAGGACGCTCTCCAGTGCATTCTGTCACTATTTCGTCATGGACCGAATGAACAATTAGTCGCTGGCATAAGATTTCATCACCACGCAATAGAGAGAAAACGCAACATAGCGTATCAGTGGATTCCTGGCACACTGCGGTATCTACGGAAACTACCGCGCAGATGAGGCCGTCCGATCTGCTCATGATGGTCTCCACTGTGTAGCTATACCGCTATCCAGAACAGACGCAGCTACGCGGCTTCGATCGCTCGCGCGTGACCTTACACTTACACAGTGGAACTCGACGGAAATTACTAACGCTCGTCTCCACAACCTCGATCCGAATCTACTGCTCCGTCTTCGGTCAGGTATATCTAGAGCTGAGCAGACTCTTCTGTGCCGCTTGTGGCTTGACGTGGCCTTCACGAATGCTTACACATTTCGCATTGGAATGGCCAACAGCCCTACATGCGATAACTGTAGCTGCGAATAAACAGTCGCCCACCTTTTCTATGAGTATCTCTGCTTTAGTGCGCCCAGGAAATAGCTTTCAAGGGTGTTAGATAGACTTTACAAACGTCCTTTGTTTGAGGAAAGGGTCCTGGGACACTGGCCGAGACCGTCCTAAGCACAGAAGGTTTTGAAATCGTTCTTGCGCTTCTTGCGGAGAACTGGTCTTAGAGACAGACTTTAGGCAGTGCCGTATTCTCCTCCAAATTTTCTCTTTTTTAGCTCTTTTTTTTGTAACATCTCGTTTCCGTTATCTTTTATTCTCTTTACCCCTTTTCCCCAGCACAGGGTAGCCAGCCGGTCTGAGAACTGGATAACCTGCCTGTCTTTCCGTCTATTACTCCTTCCTTCCTTCCATTTAGTGGCATTCCCTTTGTGTTTTGTGTTTGTTGTTCATCATACGACAAATATTGCTGCGCACACAAAATGTCCTGACTTTGGTTCTGACACAGTGTTCCAGTGCTTGCAACGTTAGACTCTATATAGTCCTCTTCCTTGTCCACGCAATACCTTACAACACTTGGGACGGCAGGCTGTATTTCTCCGCAAAACCGGAGGTGCGCCAGTTTTGGAACAGGAATGATCAGCTTCAGAGCCGAATATAATCGTTACACGTCGGTTCAAGGGTCCACCAGTTTGTGAGACAGTTACCGGAGTTGTCGTCTTTTTACCGTCTTTCTCGCGGTCTCCCACCTACTTTCAGTTTCATAGGAGACTACGTCATCGCGACACATAGCAGCGCCCTGTAAAATAATTTACACCCTTCAAAACTAAATAAGGGTGTAGATCTGTCTCTAAATCACACCCTTACACCATTTTGGGTGCAAGGGTGTGGGGTATAGATTGATTTACACTCTTCTTCGATTTTAAGGGTGTAAATTATTTTACAGTGTCCCCGACCTGCCCGATTCAGGTAGCCGTTAACAAATGCACCAAAGGGTAAGACCGATTATTTTTAATGCACGCAGTGGGGCGAAATAATTTCGTGCCGTTGGCCTATGTTCTAAATATGCACAGTATATAAATATGCAGCAGTATTGCGAAAACCTTAAATGCGCAGACGTAGAACACGTGCACAGTTCTGACCGTTTCTGCCATCGTTTTCTCTCGAATTCTCGGGTGTGGAGATGACATTAAACGCTTATTTACTTCCACAAACGCGCGAGCGCGTCAGAACACCTTTATGCCGCCTTGGCGAGCGCCCAAGATCACGGGGGCTTTAGAGAAATTTTGTTTCGACTTTTTCTTTTGTCTGATTTCAAAGCTGCAAGGAAGTACCTGGTTTAGCAGTGTTTTGCGACAACACGGCCACGCATCTGTCGCGAGAAAGCGCTGCATCAATGGCAAAGAGTTGAATGGATCGAATTCTCCAACAGCGCTCCAGAACTCCATCTGCGAAGGGCCATCGAAACGAAGAAGAAAATATGTGATGCCGCCAATCGCGCAGAATGGGACTATACATCACCCAACCGTGCGCTACATACTCGCCGATACTTATGTGATTACTTTTGTTGTTTCTGTTTCTCTTCACCAGCCTCTGCTTCTGTTGTCACCCAGCGTGGTTCAGAAATCAAACAGCCCCTAATTTAGTTAAAAACAGTTCCTCCTCCTCCTACTCAGCCCCCTGCTCCAGCACCCTCTCCACCCCGCAGGAGTGCGCTTCCTCACACACCGCGATCTCACCCTTGTCTCCTTAACGCCGAGCTGCAGGAGCAGTTATGGCGACTTGTTCCAATCCTGAGGCACCGATACAGATCCTGTAGAATGTTCGCGCATTACCCATCAAGAGTAGATTGAGCAAAACAACGTATGAGCCTGCGATCAGCTGAGAGCGACGTGACACTCACTTGTCCCTGTCTTCGAAGGCACCGATAGTGGGTTCTGGTAATCGAAGTTATACTGTATGATATTCGTTTGGCAAAAAAAAAAATCTTGATTGCACTCCAGTGACACTATACTAAATTTACGATTCGATCGCGAGCCGTAAAAACTGAATGAGTTGGAGTATTGCCACGTTTTAAATATTAAAAAAAACCTTAAAAAGAATAAACTGTGTAAAACTGCTCTAATAGACATCGACGACGCTATGCGCTCAGAACTTCTCCTCCATAGTGTTATTTACTTCACACCACAGGTGCAATTCCCGCCATTGGTAAGCACACTACCCAGCGTTGTCCATCCGTTGCTGTGCGGCCGCTTCACAGTGCGAGGACACGTGGCCGCCGAGCCAGGCATTGAGCAGAGTTCATCTTACGAATAACGCCTAGGAGCGCTACTGCCGTAGCGTGCGGTTGTGCAATCATGCGGCTATTTTTCTATTTCGCGCGTTTTGGCGAAAATGTGGAAAAAATAATTACGCGAGGCATATCAGACTGAAAACGACTGAATCGGGTGTTTTAAAACACAATTATTACTTTTCTATCAAAATTCGTGCCCTTAGTTTAGCAATCAAAAAGTTCGTTAATGAAATCTAATTTAAATATTGATAGTTCAATTATGAAAAGAAGTTCTCCTGGTGTGGCACGTCACTGCTGTCAGAATACCATTGGTTGCGTCCTCGTATATTGTATATGTTTTTGTTTTTTCTTAGAGATTGGCTAACGTTAGCTGGGACACCCTGTAGAAAGGTATGCTGCAAAATATACAAAGTGGCGAAACATAAGCCGAGTAGAATATTCCTTTGCAGCACATACCGTAAGAACAGGTATAAAATAGGAAAAAAATTAATTACAGCTGTCCTCTCATCTAGTTAGTTCGGACTGCAATGTTCACAACTTTCGCAAGGCTGCAATAGCTGTTACAGAACTGACACGTGGTGACACCTTGCTCATTATTCATAAATCGTATATTTGGAGGCTCGCACATGAATTGCCATTGATCGCACTTGGTCGAAGCGTTTCTCAATACTACATTTTTTTTTCGAGAATCGTGCATTTCGCAGACATAACCAGACATAAAGGCCTTGACACAAAACGGCCTTCGGACATCTTCCCTCGCGCGTTTGACTAACTGCTGTAGCCGCTACAGAATTCTCAAATACACACATGCGCTAACGATGTGGTCACAATAACAAGGCCTGCTGTAAAAACCCTCGTGAGTGTGCTTTCTCGTTGGGACCGCAAAGTGTGGAAACTACAGGCAAACCGAAAACGAAAGAGACAGGAAGCTAAATTCCCGCTCGCACGGCGAAGGTTATCGGGAGCTTCAGAGCGGCCAGCGCACCGTTCATTTGGTGGAGGCCAAATAGGCTGTCCGCTTGGATGAATTGTAATTTCACGGTTTGCCCTGAGACTCGGTGCTGTTGATGCAATGAGAGGGAGGGAGGAGAGAGAGAGAGAGAGAAATGTCTTTATTGAAGAGCGGAGTGGTTAGCCAGCGTAAGAATCATTCTTTGCGCTTGTGGCATGTGGAGAATTGTAAAACTCTATCGCTGATGAAACTCACTAGAACTGACAGGTAGAAAATTGGGCGAGGAAAACAAGCCGGACATCCAACGCTGCTGTGGACATTTGCCTGTGTCATTCCAATTTTTGTTTCTGTCATCGCCGGTAAAAACTTCAGGCTGGACGAACGTCACTGTTCTTGACGTTGCCAGCAGTCAGCATAAAACGTTCTGAGCAAGTCACCGTGATTTTCTTTTTGCTCTTTTTTGCTTATTCCTATCGCATTTCTGTTGGCTCTTATGGTCGCTTAAGCGTTGCAATATGCGGCCTACGATGAAAATCACGGACAAAAACGGCTCTTTCCAGTAATCTTAGCACTCTGATGTTGTTTTACTTTGTCTCTTCTCGCTATGACAAATGACTGGCCAGAGACTCAAGCGCATCCTATAGCTTTCTAAAATATCTCTATCGAAGCGTAAAATCGATGTTAAAGAAAGAGGTGTCTGTTCCTCGACCTTCAGACAATGGCAGATATTTTGCATATTATTGACAGACTTCCTAGCAACAAGTAAATACGTAACGCACTTCGTCAATCATCATCATCATCATCATCATCATCATCATCATCATCAGCAGCAGCAGCAGCAGCAGCATCAGCAGCAGCAGCAGCAGCAGCCGCCGCCGCCGCCGCCGTCGCCGGCAAAAGAATCGGCAACTTGTAACTATAAGTACTGAAAGTTGGGCGAGTTGGTAGTTATTCATCTTGAAACTGCAGCGCGCACACAAGTAAGAAGGACACAAGGCAAAGGTAACAGACAGGCGCAGACTCGCAATTCAGTTTATTTATGAAGGGAAGTTAGACATATATATATATATATATATATATATATATATATATATATATATATACTGTCCCAGACCCCGGTGAACGAGGCGCAGACGCCGGACTAAATTCCAAAGCCGACTTATCAGCTTCCGAAAATAATCCCACGAAAGCAAGGATATATTAAGAGTGGGCCCTCTGGTGCGCCAGCGAACGCCGGTTGCTGTCCAAATACCGAGTCAGAGCCCAGAGTTGTCAAAACACAACAAAATATATTCTTCACACAAGGCAGTTACACACACACTTGTACACTTAGGCTAGACACAACACAATACAAATCAGATGGGTATTAACAAACACAAGAAAATAATTAACGACAAGCACTAAGAGTCCAACACGTAAAGTACAAAATAAATAGGAAAACTAAGTGTCCAATCGTATTCACCGTGTTGGTCTTGAAGTCAGACGATCTCGGCGTAACTCGGGCAAATCTCGAAGAAAGAACTTCTTCCGGAAATGCAGACGCTCGATGAACCCGTCGACTAGCTTGCCGGGGAATCTCCTTTTTCCGCAGACGCTCGGTCTTCACGTTACATCACTTCAACGGTGCGGACTGCACTCTTAAACTCCCGAATTCCTGAATTCCCCTAAACGATTCTCGCACGGCGGTTATATAGCTTCCACAGGCGTTCTCGAACATTCTTATCGGTGTCGTGATCTCGTAGCATGGCCAAAACTTGGGAAGCTTCTACTCTTTTCTCTTACCTTCGACCGCCGCTGTCGGAGCATTCTCGAGGGGGGGTGATGACTCATCCTGTTGGTGTATGCTCACGCGGTAGTAATGTCTGTCGACTCGCCGGGTGAGAAGGTGTCTCGGCGCGCGCGTGTGCTCTCTCTCTCTCCGGTTAACGTCGCTTCGTCGAGTCTCTTCCAGACGTATCGGCGCCGTTGTAAGCGTTGTTGCTTGAGGCGTATGCGCTCTCCCCCTCTGTTGAAGTTGCCGCGGGGCCGGCGTGTTCTTTCGCTGGCTTGCGCGACACTCGGCGAGCGCGAGCGCTTAGATTACGCGCTCTTTTGTGACATATATTTATCTCTCTCTCTCTCTCTCTCTATATATATATATATATATATATATATATATATATATATACCCAGACTGACTAAAGTGAGCACGTGCAAGAGGATGTGGAATAAAAATAAAAATAATAAAGACATGTTGGTAACAGGTAAAAGGTAACAGACGGGCTTTGCCTTGTGTCCTCGTTTCTTGTGTGCTGTAGTTTCAAGATGGATATAGAGCTACCAACTCGCCCAACTTTCGGTATATACTTATACAAGTGGCCGATTCTTTTGGCAGATTGACAGCGGGAGAACCTCAGAACATGCGATGTGTCATGATGTCCTACAAGCAAGCATCAGAAGCCCAAGGTTATTCATCGCAATTATGCCACAGTCACTGCGTGGCCTTTCCTCAAACGTTTGCGTCTTGAGATACCGCATACACCTAATATTTGTGTTAGGACATCGAGACAGACCTTCAGCGTCCCTTGTAACGCTCTATAATGTGGTGAATAAACTGTACTAGACGCAAGACAATTCTGTCGTGAGCATCTAAGCCAAATCCTAGGTGATCCAAATGTAACAGAACAAGTTAAATTCAGTAAACAAAAGAAAATTCTAGACAGTAGCAGGTTGCCGTATCCACAAGCACGCACGTAAAGGCGTGATATTTTTTAACAAAGAAGCGATTGCTGAAATCACTACATTTGCCATCGCGAGGCGGCGAAGTAGCACCACTGTACTTTAATAAACTATAGATAGCATGCATGGGAAGGGTTAACGACCGACGAGATAGTTGACATTTAGAGAAACTCGCGCGACGGTGCCCCTCTATTTCTTCTGTTCTTTATGAGTTACATAATACGCAGGCATTGCTTTGTTTGCAGATAGAGGGACATTCCGCTTCTTGCAGATATGTGAGCAGAGGAGGACGACGCTGTAGGATTTAGTTGCAGTGGAGAGAAAATAGGCCTTAAGATGTTTAATAACGCCAGTGATCAGCCGGTGACAATAAAGAGAAGTGAAATCCCCAGGGTTCAAAAATACAAATACCTACATGGGGCCGTACCCAGGAACTATTTTCAGGAGGGGTTCTGGGAGACATTAGCAGCAATTTTGAATAAGTTACGCTCATTTATCTTCACATGGGAATCAGCCACATCGCGGACATAAAATAAAGTAAACATATATTATACATATACATTGACATATACATATAATACAGTGACATACGTATAATATAATGACACACGTATATGAGAGTTGTGCCGAGCAGTATATCGCCACCACAATAATTTGCGGCGGAGGTGTCCGCCCAAACCCTTCTCCTGGTTACGGCCCTGCCAGGAGTATGAATAAAGGATGCCATGAGTTGCATGGAAATACATGAAGTGCTCAAAACGAAAGGCAAGAGAAACGCTGCTGTAATGAAACATGAAGCGCTTTGGGGACCCGCCAAGTATGAGATGGAGCGAGGGGTGTGCGAAAGAGTTATATTTTCTAGACTTGCAGATTTACAATTGCTTTTGTGTTTAAAATCAGAATTGCAAACTGGACTAGGGAATAATTAAAGCGCTTCCATGTGGCTACCTACAGGGGCGCACGAGAAACTACTAATGAGGCAGTACAGGAAGGCATGGGCTGGGTGTTCTTCCAAGTACGGAACGTCCAGGGTAAATTTTGCTTTGAAATATGGCTGAGAATAGTGATATGGCCGGCTATGTTTTTTTAGATGCAACTATATAGGGAAACTCACATTTGGGAGAATAAATAATTAATCAGGAAACTGGCCAGTAAATATTACGAGCAGTAAGAAACGAGCTTGGTGACAACAGCCACTATCCCATTACAAAGTGTATCCTCAAAATATCCATCCTTTCATTCATTCATTCATCCATCCATCCATCCATCCATCCTACTATGCATCCGTTGTCCGTCCTTCTATCTATCTATCTATCTATCTATCTATCTATCTATCTATCTATCTATCTATCTATCTATCTATCTATCTATCTATCTATCTATCTATCTATCTATCTATCTATCTATCTATCTATCTATCTATCTATCTATCTATCTATCTATCTATCTATCTATCTATCTATCTATCTATCTATTTGCGTTCCCAGAAGCGCTAGAGTCCATACTTAACGAGAGCAATCACTGGTCAGCTGTGGTCATTAGGAATAGACGATTTGAGACTTGAATGGAAGAAAAAAAACTGGGAAGAGATGAGGAGGGGTTCGTGACTGGCGTACACAGCGAACGTTAAAAGATAATGCAACGAGACGCACAATGTTACATTACAAAGATATAAAAAATTATATTTTTTGCTATTATATATTATATATATTATATTATAATATTATATTATATTTGATGCATATTTGGCTAATAGGTATCAGATAAAGTGATCATAGACCCATTTAGCTCGCGCAGGCTAGATGACTGTCGCCACCCCAATACAAAGGAAGTTATATTTTGGGCCTAATAAATGTTTATTCATCTATTAGCAATCATTATTATCGTTATTCTCATCATCTTCATCCCACACTTCTGGCCTGTTTATTAATGAAGAGTGGACGTAACGTCGATACGCAGCTTGGGGATAAAAACAACTTTTAATGCGTTCGCATTCTTAGGTTACCTAGGGTACATTTGAGTTACACAAATATGTTTAAGCGTATCTGCAACAAATAACGCTGCAACACTGCAGGGGCGATAAGATGTAAAGGTACGCGTTTGGTAAGCACTGTGCCGTAACTAATAATTTATTCAGAATACAGGGAATAACAGATGTGCTCTCATGGGAATGCTGGAGAGGCGCTTAGTGCGAAATGGAAGCATACTTGAAGGGCCCTAAAAGGGAAAATTGGTAAAGATCTCAGATTGCCCGAGGGCCACTTTATATATGTAGAGTAACGTAGGCCTGACCGAATTACAGTCCGTCACCCAGCCTTCCGCTCATGAGTGTACGTTTCGTAAAACCTGGACAGAAGATCGAGCCAACTTCGTTTCATCTCTGTATGTGTCGACACCTAATACGCCCACCTACAGCACCTCTTGGACGTCGAAGTGTATTGGGTTCTATGAAGCCTTACGATAGAGTTGAACAAAATATTAAACAACGCGAAGCCACGATAGGTGACTGTACAGTTATATAGATAGCGTGCGAGTGCAAACGAAGGATACTAATGGATGGTGGGCGTGCTACCGCAATCGTTGGAATTTGGTAGGCGCATGTCGTTTCAAACGAAGCTATTAGCAAGCAATTCCTCCGCAGTGCGTGCAAAGTTTCCATATCACCTTATTAAAGAACCTTAATAGGTACTCTCACGATCGTATAGTCGAGAAAAAGCGGCAGCACTGATCTTCTTTAGTACAGCTATATATACAAAAGGAGTATTTGCCTGCAGGCACAGAGCACTCGACGGCACTTTCTCAGATAATCTTTCCTTTTTTTTTATCAACGAAGTATTGGCAAACACTACGCGCCAATGATACGGGAGACAAGGGAGTTACTGTATTTAAACGGCCTGTGCACGTGATAGAAATAGCGAATCATGGCTGATATTCATAGATTAGCATCTAACACCATATTCGACCCGCTCGACGTTAGCCCTCGTCGCTCCAGGAAACTCTAGTGCTTGACTGGGTTGGTAAGCACCAGAACAGGTGCGATTGAGCAAACAAAATTATGCAGTTCCCACGGATCGTGGGAATCGACGTGAATCTTTTACGAGCCAGCAAGGCAAAATGGCGGATTACGACAAGAGACACGCTGCAGATTTCAGTGACGAACGCGTCCCACAGTCACCACGGTGGACCTTGCAGATCATCATCATCAGAAGATGTCTTTTTTTATGTACACTGCAGGACCAAGGCCTCTCCCAGCGATATCCACTTACCCTTGTCTTGCGCTAGCTGAATCTCACTTGCACCTGCAAAATTTCCTAATTTCATCAGCCCCCCTAATTTCCTGCCGCCCTCGGTTGCGCTTCCATGATCTTGGCACCCATTCTGTAACTCTAATGGAGGAATGGATGGGTGAAAAACTTCATTAGCGTCCTTTAGGGCGCACGCTAACGCGCAGCTCCCACTTCGGGACAAAGAGGCTGAGCCTCTCCGCCGCGTCGCGGGCCCTTTGGACAGCCCATAACTGTTCTTCGAGGTTGGGGCTGCGTAGAACCGCATTCCAGCGTGAAGAAGTGTTGCTTTCATCTAATCGTTCACCGGTTATTTGCCCTACACATTACGTGGCCTGCCCAGTTACATTTTTTTTTTACAGCGTAAGCTGTTATGGGCTCCTTCAATAGCGATTTCCGGTCGCGATGATGCCGCCGCATCGCCGGAAACGCGACAAAAGTACCCGGTTCCCGCCGGGGTCGAACCCGCGACCACTGCGTGGGGGCTGGATACTCTACCACAGAGCCACGCAAGCGCTTGCTATCGCGAGCCGCGGAAAATACCCTATAAGGCAAACGCAGGGGGAGACGACTCGAGCCTCCGCCAGTATGGTGGCACCATCTAGGTAAGATGCCTGCAAACGCAGCGTCCGCCGGTGCAGACGACGATATGCGATTCAGGCGAAGCGCGCAATCAACGCGCTCCCGAGATGCCGAGCCTCCGCCGGTATGGTGGCGCCACCTAGTTAAGGTGCCTGCAAACGCGGCGCGCCCGACATGTAAGTTGCAGTTGTAAGGCTTGATCGGGCTCAGCAGACTGCTGTGCAGATAGCATTACAAGCCGCAGCTCGCCGTCGACGCCGGGCGGACAGTTCAGGTCGTTCTCGTGAAAACAAGGCGAAGAGACTGCCGCGAAGACCCTGTTGTGCGTAGTGCCAAAATTGCAGCTACTCTTGTGCCACTCCACCAGCTTACGCTGTGACTGTGCTGCGTGTGCAGCGCAGGCCTGCGACGTTTTTCTATTAATTTCAAACAGAATATCGACGATCCCTGTTCGCTCTCTGATTCACACCACTGTCTTGTTGTCTCTTAACGTTACGCTTATCAATTTTCGTTCCGTCGCTCTTTGCATGGGTCTTAATTTGTTCTCGAGCTTCTTTGTTAACCTCCAAGTTTCTGTCCCATATATATGTTGGCACCGGTAGAATGCAATGATTGGGCACTTTTATTTTCAGCGACAGCGATTAACTCCCAGTCAGGATTTGATAATGTCTGCCGTGTACAATCTAAACAATTTTTATTCCTCCATAAATTTCCTTCTCACGATTAGGGTCCCCTCTGAGTAACTGACCTAGACAAACGTACTCCTGCAAAGACTCTAGATGTTGACTGGCGACCATGAATGACATGACCATGACTGACGAACCTCCAGTTCGAAGTCATTTTATGCCTTATGGACAAACTGGTTCTAGTTAAATGCTTTGAACGTGCCCATTTTTTACTCATGTTGTTCCTTTTATTTACTTTTTTAAAATGCGTAATATAAGACGAACACTAACCTAAATACCTACCCATTAGTGCCCAATGAATGGCATATGCTGCGATGTATTGATAATTCAAGTTCGAATTTAAGCACGGCAATCTTATCACATACGCTGAAAGTATCAGTCCTTGACACGCTGGCGAGCTTTAAGTAGTGAATAGTTCAGCAAACCAATTACTAATTGAATATTCGCTATACTAATGAAATAATAACTGAAATATTATTTTTGCGGAAATACTTTCTGGTTGCTTAGAAATAAAGGTAAACCAGTTGCTCTGATTTTCCTTGATGTGAAATAGTTTTAGGGTATGGCAGTGCTAAACAAATGAATAATCCTCCCCGTATTTATGAAAGAACATTCTGTGTACATGTGTTTTGTTTCATGAAAATGGAACCATAGAGAGCGCATTACGACGGCAACACTCACTGAATCGACAGTAATTTGATCTGCAGTAAGTTGTTCACGGAAAACGTATGAAAGGTGGAAGGCTAAGCTCGCATCGTTGCTCCCTAAGTCTAATAGCAGTCCTTTTTTTATTATTTTAAGTTGTATTTTGCACATGCACGAGTTCCTTTTCTTTCTCTCTTTCTGTTTATTTCTGTATCTCTCTTTTATTAAAAAGATGCCTTGGTGCATAAAACGTGTGAAGCATGTATATTATACGTACTAGTGTACATATAACATACATGCATATAACATAGCCCAGCAGGGGCCTATTGTGCGGACTGTAGAACGACAGATGGTAATCGGGTGGGCGGCTTGGATGTGGCAGTGGAAAGCCTATGTATACTATTCCCTCCGTAAAAACAGTCCGCCCTTGAAGCGTGGGTATCATACAGGTTGAAAGAACTAATCTTGCTGTGAATAGCCGGTGCACACACACACACAAAAAACATAGAAAAGGAAAAAGAAAAGCATGTGCCTCGCTTTTGCGCTAGCCTAGTTACTCATGCACTATTGCTCATCTTCCCGAAACCAGGACCACACGCGTTTGCGCCTCTTTCTCGAAGTAGCAGCAGTGTGGACAGCCGATACGTCTTCGAGGCGTAGGCCATTTTAACCGACTGTGAGAACTGTTTAGATTGTTAGACCGCGTGCATGGCTTGTTTACCTGATCGCCGTCGCATACGGCACGCCGTCTTCGACGATGCGTATGGCAGCTCACAACCGCGCGCGTGCTTTTGATTGCTTAGCCCAGATAACGGCCTCACGTCGAACGCGTAGCAGGAGGTTAAAAAAAAAGAGATGCAGAAAAAACGACGAAGAAACATAAACATGCCAACTTGTACTGCACCTAACTTATTCCCTCAGCGCAGCTCTGAGCTGCTACTCGGTGCAGCATTTGACCCAGAAAATCTGCAGCGCAAATTTTTAGTTGTACGGTTCAGAAATTAAGCTTTGAAATTTCACCATCTTCAGTGCAAAAAATATTTGGCACCTGCACGCTTATATCCGTTGTAACGGATATATCCGTTGTAACGAATAGACATCTTGTTTTGTGATCTTGGATCTTGTCTATCCGTTGTAACGAATAGACAACTAGCCAAATATATTCATCCGGCACCAGCGATATGCCGTTTGTTTGTTCCCTTGCATATTCACAACTATAGCGAAAAGGTGTTAACAAGCTCGACTGCCCATTTTCTTGGACATCTAGCGTTTCGACAAAGAGTGGCAAGCCGTTATCTGACATGTGGTACAAGTGAAGTGTTTTGTAACGGGCACGACATATAAAAAACCTCCGACTACGCTCTTTCCAATCAAGACAGTCTAAGCACTGCAATCGTTTTGTGCAACGAAGGAAAGCCAATAAAAGCGCACACTTCTTCGCCGTAGCTCACCGTCACAAACATATGCACGGTATATTTTCAAAGCCCAGTGACACGAACGCAAATGGGGCAATAACTGAATCTGTGCTCGGCAGTGACTCCCTTATACGACAGCATTACACAGCTGTTCTTTTTTTTTTTTGCTCTTCTTGATGAATGTTCGTTCTACCTGCGCTTATCGCAATACATCTTACGTCCTTCGGACATAGTGTCTTATTCGGAGGTAGTGCGTCCCCGCTCGCCACCCCCACGTACTGTCGTGTCAACGCAGCCCACTACGCTATACTGCTTCTGTAATAGTGGCAGCCGTTGGGCCTCTGTTTCCTGTTGCTTTTCATACGGACTTTCATTATATTTTGTCTTCGCTAACAGAAGATAAGGAGTTGTCCCGTAAGTCATGCGATTGCTGAACTACGTTGGCGCAACCGGCGTCAGCGCACCCTAGCCCGCTATTGCGCGCGTGGTGGCGACGTGCAGTCTCGACGTGCGAGGACAGCCCGCCGGTGGGAGCCACAAATCCACGTGTCTCTGCTGCTGATGCTACTGTTGCTGCCCACTGTGTGCCTCCACTCCTGAATCAAGGTTCGCTGCCAATAACCTTGTAGTCCTTGTAACAAGTCATGTATCAAATTAATACAATAAGCGCAAGACCTTTGAGCCGTCGCAACAGGTGGTTACGGACAGATGATCACTATTCTTGAGGACAAGGAGGAGGAAACAACTTTATTTTGTCAGTTTGGATTTAGTGAGGAGGCGTGGCTACAAGAAACTTGCACAAACGTCTTTAACAATGGCGTCTCTACTTTTAACTGTAATGTTGTGCTGTGAACGGGGCACATGTGCTCTGTGTCTTTCTCTCCCTCTATTTCCTTCATATCTTTCATCGCCTCTTTCTCTTTGTTCCCGTTGTTACCACTTCTTTCTTTCTTTTTCTTTTTTGTTGTTTGTTCTAGTTGATCTCCCTGCCTTTATTTTTTTCTTTGGTTGCTCTGTCGCCCGCGTCTTTCTCGAATAGTATTACCATTCTTCTTGGCAGACATCTTGTTTTCATCTTTTTCATTACCTGTAAAGCTACAGTGTTCGCGAAGTCTTTGTGCATTGCCACATGCTGGTCTCGTTGCAAGCGTTTAGCAAGAGAGGAATTCTTCGGGCGCAATATCAGAATTTGCCTAATCACTCTTTCTGTACCGATCTCAAGATTCTCCTTGTCAAGTGACATCAGACAGCAGCCTGTGGTATGGTGACCTTTGCGCAATCTATCTGCATTAGATGTCAGGACTCTAACGTCGTCGGTATTTAGCATTAATTTTCTTTCGTGTTATGAGGTTAGCTCTCGCAGTGCGTTAGACTTAATGTGTCTGGATGATGATGGAGCACACCTCTTAGAAACGGATATCAGAGAAATCGACAAGGGTTTATAATTTCTAAAAGTGCTTTCTTTTCTTTTTCTTTTTTTTTCGTGGACACTGTTAAGGGCAGCTTTCATTTACTTATTACGAATATATTTACGGGTGAACAATAATACTCTCGGACATTATGTAGTAAAGAAAATAGCACAAGTTCTTCCTTCCTCAGACACAACAGCGTCTTACGTCCAAAAAATACAGGGTTGCTAACTGTCAGTCCAGCAATAATTTCCTCATGCGGATATATGTTCAGCAATTCTTGTTTCACTTCTGATTACGTACGTAGTGACTGCAGAGTCAGTTTCGCAACAGTAGCATGTCTTTTTTTTTGTTGTTGTTGTTTTTTTACCCTTTTTGTAGCCTTCTTCACTCGACAAACGCCCAGCTTATGAATCAAGCGTAGCACGCAAAATTATTTCTCATGAAGACGTTTTCAAGCGGAAGTGAAACGACTTGACGATGAAGGATTTTCCACAGCGAGCACTCAAGTCATTCCAATGCCTCCTTTGCCAAGCTATTTATTTTGCTTTTATTCTGTGTTTCCCAACAAGACAGTGTCATCCGGCTGCTGACAGATACGCAGTGCCCGGTTAATGCAGGTCGCCATATTTAGCGAATAAAACGAATCTGCTGCTGACGGTCTACTTTTGACGGGGTACAAATCCTGTCAAGCCTGTTATATGCTTTTTTTTGTCTGTCCTCCAGACAACTGTATCTTCAATTATATACCGTTGTCAAAACAAACATTGACTTTAACTTTGACGTTGGCTTTCAAATGCATTTCATTGTCTTGCTTTTATTTGACTGGTGCCATCGATAGGTTCGCAGAATAACTGGATCCTCACTCGTCCTCCCTGACAAATACTTTTGTAGACTGTGTGCTCACTCATAGTGATGTGCACATCCCCATCGTAGGCCCTCACTCGCTCTCCTCTACTCATGTCCACCTACACTCACTCGTGTCCATAGTATATTATATTCGCACTTATGGACACCCACTCAGGCTCATACTCTCGTTAACGTACACTCACTCCCGTCCACTCAAACTGACCATCACTCTCTTTGATTTGTACTTACGCGAAGGAGTACTAAGTAGAAAAATAATTTGAACTGTGTTAGTAAACTACCTTTCCACAATAGTGAAAAAAGAAAACCTCTTACCGCGAGAAGGCACTTGGTAGACCAGAAAAGACGCAATGAAGAGAGATGGGTGGCGACGCCACCTTGAAATTTCCGCAACAGCTCACTGTGACGTCATGGATTCTGAGGCCGTCTGCACGGGCCTAGACAAACATTTAACGGCCAAACATTGACTACATTGTATTCCAAAAGAGCCAAAGACTGAACTTAAGAACTTTCAAGAAATTTTACTACACGATAACGGCTGAAATGCGAAAAAATAATACATTGCAATCCGTGACGTCACATTGACGTACCGGCACTTGGGCATCGGCGCGCAATTCAAAAGTGATACTTTGACCGTCACTTTCGCTTCTAATATTCAACCTATCACCGCGAAATCAACGAAATGAGAGTTCTTCAAGGATGCTTTATCAACCTCAAATGATTCAGTGATTCTCTTTAGTGTAACTTAAAGAGCACTCCCTTCTGTTTATACTCACGTCGCCTCACACCCTTTGTCACTCTCTCTAAAGCTCACGCCTATAACTGTGAAGCAAGTATGAATGAGTGCACTCGTGAGTGAGTGAGCCAACATATGGGATCCTCTTCTGTTAAGTCAACAGAAGTGCATCTTGACCACACCTTTGCTGTTGATCTAGCTCGTAGTATGAGTTCACCTTAGAAGAAATGAAACGAAAGAAGGCGACACATATGACTAGACGAGAAAAGGCACCAGTCCTGTCGTCCCGGCTTAGGCTTGTGTGTCGTCCTCTGCTTTGCCATTTCCACTGGGATAAATTCTTCTAGGAAATCCCAAATTTGGACTTCAAATTCGGACAGCTAGCTGCCATATGAGATCGGAGCACTAAACAATAGCTCCAGTTTTAACGCTCATTGCTTCTTCATAATTTGGTTAATGATTACTCTTCGAATAATTTTATTACGATAGCAGTTACTATATTACTAATATTTTAATATAATATAATATAGTACTATCACTATTACGATAGCAATAATTGCGCTTCTACTAAAGCTTGTAGGTTTTTCGCCCAGGCCGTGTGCCGGTTCGATAGCCGGCGATAACAACTGCGCGCATGCACGTGTACAGATGGAAGTGCGCACAGATTGGCTTTTCACTCCAGGCGCACATCGTTCCCTTGGCTCGCTACTTTGTCGTCTGGCCGTAAAGGTATATAGTTTCGTTTTCATAACCGCAATGGTGTCTGAGTAGCTATGACGTGCTGATGCTGCGCGCATGATCTCGAATTTGATTCCGTGTCGAGGCAGCTACATTTAGGTAGGCCTACCAATACTGCCGTTCTCATGGAACAAAGCGAGCTTCGTCCCTTTGTATCTGTGCTTCTGTTACTCTTCTTAACGGTGCGCACTTCGATACAACGCACTTTATGTGGTAAATTACAATTAAACGTCGTGGTTTATGCTTGAGGCCAAATTTAGTAGAAGAATAATTCGCACCCAACATTTTATGTTCCAGTCGTCACTTACGACTTACGAGTGTTTTATTGCATAAGTGCTACCTTCCCACGGTAATTGAAAATGAAGCAGTGATACAAATACGACACAAATGAAGATTAAAGAAAAAAAATGGAAAGAAAAAAAAAAACTGGCAAGTTTGCACTCGGTCATGCAAAGCTTAGGCATAGCGAAATTGTCAAACCTCAAGTCTTACTGGCTGCTACTGCGAGGTATTAACTTGGATGCTGCTAGGTCTTAACTTGGTTTAACTTAACTACGCATGTAGGGAAGGTGTTCTCGAGCGATCCTTTTCGGAGGGACCTTCCCTTTCGTGACATTTCGCGTGACTAGCGCTGGACGCGTTGGCCCCTACGAGCGACGGCGTTCCTGGCATGCCACAAACGCAGGCAAACAGGCAGGCAGGCAAGAGCCGTGTCTGTGTCGGGCCATAGCCTCCTCTATACTTTTCGTGCCCGCGCGTTGGCGCGGAATACACAGGCGCCGTCCGTCCCTCATAGTTACGGTGCTTGCCGCTAGAAGCCGCCCCGATCCCTCAATAACAGCAGACGACGTGGCCTATGTGCACGCTTGCATTGGTGATCGTCTAGAAACGTCTTCATGGCATTAGACTATGCGTATACGCTAAATAGGGTGCACACATAAAATTTTTAACACAAACACTGTATGCGGAATGCAATGCGAACTTTCATATTTCATTTCGCGCTCATAGCTTGAGCACTTTTCGAGACAACGGTTTGGCGTGGAAATCTTTCGCAAAGTCGTGTTTGTCAGTCACGCTCGTCGCGAAGTTCACAAAAAGTGGACGGAGAAACTTCATAAACACAACGTCCAAGAGTTTTTCATCATGGCCTGGGGCTGACCACTTGAGTTGTTCACGTTTCTGAAGTACTTTCGCGGCGTTGTCAACGGCAGCCTTTAGTGGCTGCTTCATCTTTCTCGCTTTTGCGAGGAAAACTTCCAGGTACTTCTTTAGCGAATGCAGAACCATTACAAGCTCAGCAGACGGATAGAGGAGTCCACCTCTGTCCTGGTGCCTAATTAAGGCATCCGATGGCGTAGAAGTGTTTGGTTTCGTTACTAGAGTGAAGCATTCATCACAGGAAATGGTTTCGTTTCGTTGAGCACCTCCACCAGATGTCACGTAGTAGTGACGGTAGAGAAAACAGTCGCAAAACTGTGTACGACGAAACTGGTTGTTTATTGGGCGAACCTGTGCCCACAAAAGCAAGCTACACTCAAAGCACAACGATAGCGGCGAACACAGTCGGCGATCAGTCGAAAATCTGATCAGCGGCGAAACGCGTCGGCTTTTATACCTGAGTCATCGAAGGTTCTAGATTAATCCCTGATGCCCGCGTGTCTTCCAGAAAGTTCTAGAGAATTCGCGTCAGTCATGCAATCAGATAACATAAGCGTCGGTGAAAACAGGCAATGGAAAGAAGCATCGATAACGTTCTAGAAACTTCCGATACAGGCGCGTCCTGCGCCGAGCGATGACGTTTAACATTTGTTAGCCGGTGGAAAGCAGCCACCGGTGAAAGATAAACATCTATACGTGTCAATATCCACCAACCATTGCTTGCGCAGCAACATCTGGTGTTGGGAGCAACGTCTTCCCCCTGTCGAGATGCTCCTCGAGGGTCGTGGTACGCTTCCTGAGGGCTGCATCGCTTCTTTCGGTTTGCTTTCGAGGCTGCAAATATGATGGATACTCTTGGAAGACGCTGGGCACAACGCCTTTCTTCAGTCTTCGTGTCGTGCACCCTTCTTTAAAGTCGGACGGGACGAATTAATTGTCGGCTACAAACAGTGGAATAACAAGATGTGCTATTTGGGGTCCAGTTGTCTCTCGAGATTACCTTAAGCCACTTTTCGCGAAGTTCTTGGTCACTGGGAATTTCGTGGAATGATACTCCGGTTTCTTTCCGGCCGCTCCATGATTTGCAGTGCGGTACGCAGCAGTACGGCATTGTGCAGCATTCGGGGCGTAACCAAACTTCTGAGCTTGGACAGCCGCCTTTTCTCTTTATCGGTAGTGCTGCACACAACAAAAATATCACTTTTAGGCATGTTGCCTTGAAACAAGCGAATTTTCTTTACGATGTAACACATTTAACAGAGAACTTACCCGAGTCGACCAAAAGTTGGAAGAAAGCGCACACAGGCACGGCTGTCTCAGTGAGTGCTGCAGTTAGCAAAGCACTTTGGGGACACGCACCACACTAGAAAGAACATCAACTGGCAAGCAGAGTTTTACAACAAGCACGGTAAACTAATTTTGCACGCGGCGGGAAAACCGCAGCGTAGCGGTGTGCACCTGCTGTTGCAGCGAACGCCGAGTGAGCTATTATGGGACGCGAGCGCCCCTAGGGGAACGCCGAGGCGTTCAGGGGACGGCGGTGAGGGACCGACCGCGCAGGCACAAAAGTTATAGAGGAGGCTATGGTCGGGCGAAGCAAGCGCGCACCTGCACCGGTGGTTACTAGGCAACTCGAGGTGACGTCATCGCCACTACTTCGGCGCATGCGCGGCTAGGCAACGCGGGCGACGTTGGCAGCAGCTCTGCGCGTTTCCTCGTTGGTGCTGCTACAATTTCTTTCTCTCTTTATCTCGCTGTCATTTTCTCTTTCCCTCTCCCAAGCATTGCGCGTGCTGCGCGCATGGTCTCCTTCCCTCTCCTTAACGTCCCATGTCAAGGCAAGATATGCACTGCACGGAGAGGAGGCGAGGCACACGCCACTCCGCGAGGTGGTTGCTAGGCAACGCAGTGACGTCATAGCTCGGCGAGGTTTTTGCGACAGCAGGCGCCACTTTTTATGGTTAGCTAGAACAGCTTCGCTGTTAATAAAATTTGCTCAATTTCAACTAAAAGCGCCTTTCTGCATCTGTACGAAGGTGTCTAGTTGTGAAGTTCAGTATATACCCATATGTCACTCGTTCAGTTATAAACAAGCGCCTCTTGTTTTGTGCCGCGATGACTGGTACGCTAGTTTTCTTTCGTGTCTATGGGTTTTCCTGACTCTCAATTTTTTTTTTTTTTTTGCTGAAAGTGCAAATTGCAAAGCGATGCGAAACGAACGGAAAAAATATTACCAACAGGAAAACCGTTGCCGACCCTCACGAATGTGTGTGGTATGGTCACATCCGAGATCGTTTTCTTTCCTTGAATGACTGCATTCCCCGAAACATATTCAAAGAGAATAGCAAAGAAAACGACGACACCTTGTTTTTTGTACGACACTTCGCCACGGTCTTTCCAGTAGACATATTCATCATAGAAGCTGAAATTTTCAATCCGCAATATTTCCCACGCCACATTATCTATACGCAATGCGTTATTATTGAATTCGGGCTACCTTGTTTTTCATCACTTGTATGCGCAGAACAAAAGTTCAAACACGGGCGCAGCCTACGAAAACGTGCTCCGAATTGAAAAAATTGACAGCAGATCCACGAGGTGAATGATGATGAGTGGGCGAAGCTCCGGAGGGAATCATCGGATCTCCCGCTTAAGGGGACGCTAGCACAAACGCGTTAGAAACGTGCAGTACTCTCTAGTAAGGGGGAGCGGCCACAGCGTCTTACGCAGCCATTTACACATGCCGGAACGTGCACCGCGTTTGCCGACGCCATCACATGACTGCTGAGAGAGTATACCCCCCGTATTCATAAACGCTCCTCGACTTGAACTTGACTTGCCACCGCTTTGGGCAGCGCGTTCGAAACGCGTTGAAGGTAAGGTGGAGAGGCCACAGCGTCTTACACCAGCTTCTTACACGGGCCGTAACGCGCTAGCACAAACGCGTTAGACACGCGCTAGAAACGCGGCCTTTCGTTAATGTTGGGTATTTATAGCCATCGTGGTGCGTTTGTCCATGTCCGCTTCGTGGCGTAGTGGGCTAACGCCGCGCGCTCGGAAGCGAGGGGTCCCTGGTTCGATTCCGCGCTACGGACACAACTTCGGAATTTTATTGCGATAGTTTCTCATTTTTCTCAGACTGGTTACACACTACTACTACTACTACGACGGGGACGGAACGGGTGCCGCCATAAGGAGCTTCGCCCCTAAAAGCAATTGTCAGTTTCGCTCGAAGGCGAAGTATTGAAAGCGATAGCGAGTTTCGGCGATGCGTCGAAGGCGTCTCGGAAGGCTGGCGTGACGAGGGGCGGAGCAGCAGCGTTGCATGGCGTCGCAGCTTGATGGTGTTCCGAGATGAGACCGAAGGAAAACCGTCGGCGTTGGTCAGCGTCCAGGGGAAATGATTACATAAATTTAGCTTCACGTTCATCATGATATGGTATGCGCACAGCTGCTCAGCAGGAATGCTAATGTGTGTGTGTACAACGCTCATGCCAGCATTGGAAGCCGAAACGCTGACCTGTGTCCGGCAGGGCCGATTGAGCCTATAGCGTCATGGTGCATGAACTTGGCTTCGTTGCTTTTGCAGCCATACGAACTTCGCAAACGCATGGCGACGGCAGAAATGGGCCTCAAGCGCCGTATGATTGGTGTCGCAAAAAAAGGAAAAAGAAAGTTTAGCCCGAAAAATATATAGATCAGAACTGAGGTGTCGTCTGTGTGTGTGTGTGTGTGTGTGTGTGTGTGCGTGCGTGCGCGCGCGTGTGTGTGCGTGCGTGCGTGCGCTCGTGTGTGTGTGTGCGAGCGCGCGCGTAAGCGTTTGTGTGTTTTCCCATTTCACTGGCGAGGCACGAAATTACGTTGCCAAGGATTATTTAAAGCCAGTTTCTGTATGCAAAAGGTCTCTCCCGCGATTTTCTTGTTTCAATTTGGTCTCTTATCCTTGGCCTGTCTCTATCGACACGGTCGTAATTTTCAGATTTGCATGCAAACGTCCGACGCTTCTCATGTTACGTGTTCAGACAAGCGCGACTTACCTCCGTGTCCGTGTAATACACCGACGCATCGTGTCTTCTGCGTTCCATTTAGAAACAAAACACGGTGTACGGGAGCGCGATTGGGCAAGTTCAGTTTAAATTGAAGGCAACGACACGATACAGCTTGTTTCAGCGGGCAATGGTGCTCGTCCTCTAAACGTCAAGGCAGTAGACGTTGTCTTGCCGACTAAACAACCACTTCGGCAGCTGGATATGAGCTCGAATAGACAACATGGGCGATTGGATATATTCAACTGGATTTGTGCCATCGAATAGACAAACAAAACAAGAAGCCAGACGCCAGGAAATCGGTGACGTTAAGGTTATGCAAAAGTGCAGAAGGAGTCGGCAGCAGAAGCAGCAGAGTGTGGAAAAAAGACGTGAAGGGAACCATACGGGACCAAGGCGTCGTTTGAGGAAGGAGACGTTTGAGTAAACGTTACATTGCACTTACGTCATGTTGTTGTGATTGTTATGTACCGTCGACTCGCTGTCGACACCAGGTGACGTCATGAATACATGAACGCCGACAAATCCTTAGCGATAGATTTGCGTAAATTTACATTTCATTTTCGTCATTTCCCACAAACGTTTTCGTTATTGACGTTACACTTGTATAGCACTTGCGCGAACATCAATGAAAGCTTCGCTTCACACCGGTTCCCACACGAGCGTGGGATCCGGTGAAGTATTTTTTTTTCTTCTTTCTTATTGAGAGAACAAAACGGAGATGTCCACGCTGGAATACGATTCTGTTTAGTTGTTCTCCCATGAACGGGAGGTGTTGTTCATATGTGCACCAATACACTTGCGCACGTAGTTTGTGTAGAAAAGCGAGTTTATTCAAATACTGCTCTAGTATTTTGAGGCAGAAACATATGTTCTATTTAAATAAACACGGTTCCAGATAGAGTTGTGTGCACAGTTCCGGACAAAATAATGTACAAGTAGGTGGAAGACTGTGCCAGATAACAGCGGCAATTTCACTCAACAGATTAATTATTATGTGCACTTAAACCTTTAACAATTCCAGTATGCAGAAAATCGCTGCATATATATTGCGATTTTATGTGTTTCCATCTAGATAAGCGGAAAATATTAGCAACATTTTCCTCTTATATAGCTGGCAGCTAAGTAGAACACACATCACCTCGTATACCCTAAAGTGCGAAAAAAATGGCTGCTTTTTTTCTTCTTTATTATGTATTTGTTTACCTATTTCTCTTTTATTTATTTTTTACAAGATCTCAAATTATACGGTACCTGCACATTGTTTGCCACCTAAAATAACGAGGAAACACATTTGAATCTGAGTTTCCTGAACGGACTAAGCTTAGGCACGTACGCGCGGTCTCTTTTTTGGGCGATCTGATCCGATTCCAAGAATATGTTTCTTTTTGGCGAGGAGATAAAATATTTGCGAATTAGTATTCGTCCAGCGTTCTGTTGTGGCAGCTTGATCTTGCCAGCTTATTCCTTAACGACCCTCCTTCTCCATTTCCTTATGTTGCGCCGCATTGAGTGCTACGAGAAATTTCCACATCCTTTCTCGGGTGTTCATGGACAACGAAAAAAAAAAAAGAAAGACAAGAAGATTAACGGGCTGAGCCGGTCCCCATCTATGAACTGCTACTATTCACGTTATGATCATGCTAAGTTTGTTTGACACCCGCACCTCTTTACTGCTCGTCTGGTCAGTTAATAGAATTTGAGTCTCTTAAACCTGTTACAGTATGCATTTTACTAAAGCACGGCTGATGCTTACTCATCGAATGCGATGGCCCATGTAGAATTCGTTCAGTTTGACGCCAGACACATACTACGCACACCTCAGCCAACTTCACCGCAGGCGCTTCGTCTCTTGACTTTGTCATTTCTGATCCAATGCAGCGTCACTTTATTCCAGCTTAACCATTCATCCTTTTAGTTACATATTTAAGTTTAGGTTATCTATCGTGCTATATAAATTATTTTGTCACGCTGTACATACAGATGGCGTTGCCATAGAAACTTTTGGAAATACTAACATTGCTAGATTTTCTGCCCTTGATAACTGTGTTTTGCCCGAAATGTTCACAAACTATGGAAAGCTCACCACGACACTTGCAGGAATCAAACTGTGGAATTCCACTCCACAGTGTATTTTTTTATTTTAACTTTTTTTTGTTCCCAGTCAGTCGATCTGCACGAAGAAGGTATCTGCAGAGAGCAGAGGAGGTCTGGAAAGCATCGCCATTTTTAAATAAGGGCCCATTGTTTTGCTGGTGCGTTGCTACTGCAACTCCGGTATTTGTGCATAGTATTTACCTTTCAGTAATATATAAGCGTAGGCCAGTAGGTGTAGCATTGCCAATAATAAAATCGCGCGATACGCACGACAGCAAGTGCTGGTGTTGCTTCGCCTTGCTCTTTCCTGCGTATTGCGTCTTGTTTATTCTTGGACTGCTTACATTACAAGAGCTAAGATCAATTGTGTGAGTAAGAACATACGCCTATTTTTAATAAAATCATACAAATGATACGCGACTACGTGTTTCAAAAACCACCATTTTTTTCTGTCCTCTGAATGCAGCCATGCGTCATAAATTGTTATATTTGGCGGTATGCTATTTATGATCAATGGTCATAGTCGTACTAGATATCTTACTCCTTAAGGAGGCGAGTTACTGCAAGAGATATCTTCAGGTGCGCACAAACATTTTCGGATCGCACGTGAAGCTTATTTTCTTGCGTGGTTGAACCAATCAACGTGGTTGAAAAATTTACCCTGACTAAGGCAGTAATAAATTACTCGATTGTCGATCGACCAAATCGTATAGCCTTAAAAGCGAGTCTTTGATCACCGGGCTTTCACGGGTGGTTCAAAAAAAGAAAGAAAAAGAAACAATTGAGACCAGCGATTTATGTGAGAATTTCTTATTTACATAATAAACCACATTGTATAAGAGTGGCACATAATACATCGAGCATAATTAAAGGCTTTCTAGTGTGCGTATATGAACCTTACAATATTTACGGAGAACAGATCTGTTGAAATGGCGCAGACGGTAATGACAACGAGTGACAGCACTCGAACAAGGCACTAAGATCGATATGCACGAGGTCGGAAAGAAAGTTTTACATATTTACGAAGGCTTTATATTTTTGAATAAGAACGATGGTTGCCCTTGACTACAACGTACAATATACCTATATGACACTATAATATAACATTGGCAACAATCAGAACGGGTAAAAATTGCAACCCAATAAAGAAGAAGCAGCTGAATAGCAAAAATATAATACATGATAATCACCCCAATAAATAAATGTAAAGTGGGGTTCTCACAAAAAAATCAAGAGGTTAGTATTTTTAATAATAACATATTTACAACATTTAGTATTTCCATGTGAGGACAGCAAAATGCTGCACAGGGCTCTAAATGAAATGTACTATAATATTTGAATGCACGGGGATTGCGCCTCATTGCTGAGACGTACGACGGGGACTAATGCGAGTGGTGGTTGGCTTCACATAATTGGTGCCCACGTATTTCCTTCCCTCAGAGGCCCTGATCGTGAATCATGTCATGTAAAATTATTGGCTATGAGAATTAGCCCACTTCAGCAGAATAATATTAGGCCTATACGAGCTCTTTTTTTTTTTTTTTTAGCTACCGACATGTTTACACCTCGACTAGAAGTGGGCTACACCCCTCGCTTTTTGCGCCGTGTAAGGTAAAAGGCAACCTTCAATCTGATCTACAGACGCTTTTGTGAAGCACTTTTAAGTGCACTTTCTACAATGTGATCAAATGCGAGTCCGGTTGCAACGATTGCAACGACTGAAACGACCGTACTATACGGAACGCTGTGTGATAGACATGGACGCGGCGGTTAACTCAAAAAGGAGGACAAATAGCCTTCTGAAGTCCGACACAGCCTGAGGTCCAAGCCACTCGCAGCTATGCAACAGGATTTTCAGACTCCTTATTATATATTTGAGCTGCAGGCTATACACGATGCGATTGAAACTCTTGTCGTCTTGCCTAACATCACCAAAGGCCACATCTATACTGACAGCCTCGGCGTAGTTAAGCATCTCAAACAAGTAAGGAAAACGTTGCGTATTTGTGAGCACATACTCAACATTCACAATTCTACACGTGTGAACGTTACTGTCCATTGGGTGCACGCGCATGGTCATGACCACAACAATGACCTTGTGGATCGCATTGCTCACTCTTTCTCACCCCCTTTACCTCCTCCTATTTCCTTCCCTCTGACCCCCGTTTTGTTTTCATTATAACCAAAAATCCATCCCCCGGTGTGGCAGGCGTGCCCTCATCCCCCGCGTGTCTGCTCCCTTCCCTACAATCATTCTCGGGTGGAGGAAGTCTCTCTCCGAAGGCTTCGGGCTGGGGCGGCCCTTACACTAGCCGTCACTTGTGCTTGGAGTCAACCCTATACGAAGACATTGTCCAGTGTCCGAAGTGCTCCACTCCTGCGTTTGCTGAGTATGCCCGCCATCTACTTTGGACGTGCCTGCCCTGGGGCAAACAAAATTCGCGAAAGTGTTCTCAAAGGCGGGAAATTGAAGAGTAATCAAGTAGAAGACTATGAACGATGGATTATGGACAAAACATTTTATAAGTCACTGTCGCAATATCTCTATGAAACGGGCCTGCATGCTTATATTTAACCCCATTGTGCTGTTATGCCGCGTGGCAAACCGAGCGAAAAAAACTCACTTGGAAAGACGTACCTTTTCAATAATAATAATAATAATAATAATAATAATAATAATAATAATAATAATAATAATAATAATAATAATAATAATAATAATAATAATAATAATAATAATAATGATAATAATAATAATGATAATAATAATAATAATAATAATAATAATAATAATAATAATAATAATAATAATAATAATAATAATAATAATAAATTGATCGATTGTCATGCCCCGCTAAAAAAAGATGAGTTTCGCCAGCCCAACGGCATTTCCTTGCCAAAGGCAATCTATTCTAGGCGGCAATCTAATTTTATTTGATTTGCACATCTTTACGAACTCTACGTATATTGAGTGTTTGATGCCACGACGGCATGGACATTGACATTCGCGTGTTACGGATATAGTAGTGCTTTGATTGCACCATGGACATGAATTTCTTTTTAACGCGGGTGCATATGGGGCCGCATCACTTTCTTTTAAAACGAAGCTTTATAGGCTCAGAAGTATCGGTGGTGGTGGTGGTGGTGGTGTCACGCTGGAAAGTTGGCTGATTCTGGTGATAGTGCAGAAAGGGTCCAAGCTCAATGGCACATATCCCTGTGGGCTCGGGGACCTGTAGCTCGCCCTTGAACTATCCTTGTCACACGTGGGACCCAAACAGACAAAATGACCAGCTCTCCCGCTGTCGAGAAAATGGGGGTAAGCGAAGCTTGTCGTCCGATTCTAGCGTGAGGGCTTCCGAAGCCCAGGTGGAACTTCAGCGAAGAGTCGCGGACCCCGCGTTGCAGAAGCGCGATGTTGAGGCCAAACGTCAGCGAAAAGCCACCGACCCCGAGTTTCGGGCAAACGAAGCGTAACGCCTGCGACCATTTCGTCTGGCCACAAGCTTCGCTTATACTCCCATTTTTTCGACAGGGGAAGGGCTCTGATTTTTTTTTTTTTTTGCTCACTTACATTTACGATTTTTTCGTACACTTAGGATGGTTGTAGGCTTGCAGTACGTGTGTGCTTGTTTATGAGAAACTGGATATTTTCAATTACTTGCTTTGTCTTGGGATAGCCAGATCTTATACAGCCTACCGTGAGATTTGTCTGCAGTCATTAAACAACAACAAAGCTGCACGCCCTTGTTTAGCCTGCGCACTTTCTGGTAAAGAAGATTTTGCAGCCTATATGTGAAAAGCCAGTGCCTTCACTTTAAGTCAATGCTGCCGACTCTAACCGCCGTATTCAAGAACGCAACTTTAGTTGAAGCCCATACTTGACTTCATCTCAGTGACACCTGGCGTGAACGTGGCCAGGACGCTCATTACGTTTCCTCCGGCACGTTCACGACAGGCATCATTTACATCAAGTCAAGCATGAGCTTGAACTTCAGTCACGTTCTTGAATACGGGCCTAAGCATCTCCTTGCCGACATGTGCCGGCAGATACCGTAAGTCACCAGAAGCTTCGGCAAGACATACCTCTGGGTTCGCAGCTACCTACAGATGCGATCATTCTACGTGCTCACGGGGTATAGCCCGTCACTCCAGTATTACAGTAGCCGCGGAGTCTCTCAAGGTGGAGTACTAAGCCCGACGCTCTTTAATCTGACCCTTATTGGACTAGTCGAGAACCTGCCAACCACCGTTCGGCTCTCTATCTATGCCGACAACATCTGTATCTGTACGTCGGTGGTGACACGGCTTCAGCTTCGCGCTCGGCTTCAGAAGTTGGCCTCATCGACATCATGCTACCTTCGTAAACAAGGACTGGAGGTGACGTGGGAAAAGTGCGCAGTGGTGGCATTTACGCCGAAGCCAATGTCTGCATATGGCATATCATTCAACTGACAAGTGGTATCGTTCAGCAGGAGTCACAGGTTCTTGGGAGTTGTGATTGACAGAAATCTGTCCTGGACTCCTCACGTCAACCACGTGAAAAAGCGCCTGATGGCTATTCGTCATCTGTTCAAGTTCCTTGCAGGAAAGAACTGGGGGGTACTCACACAATCCATGTTACAGCTATACAGGGTGTTGTTTGTTGGGTTCCTCCGGTACAGCCTACCTGTTATATCAACACCTGCAAAACTAATTTGCATACAATTCAGAGCATTCAGGCGCAAGCTCTTAAGATATGCCTTGGAGTACCACACAGTGCGTCAACGGCTGAAACTATCGCCATTGCTCAAGATTATTCAATCACGACGCACATCACCATCGAGACAATGCGTGCACATGTCAGGCACATTGCCCGGACTCTTTGCCACCACCTCTCCGCACTCACCGAGGAAAGACCCCGCACGTCATATAGCACAACTGTCAGTGCATATCGTGCCTCGATTACATCGGGGTACGCACTTCCGGCCAGGCCGGTGTCTCCTCCATGGTGTTTGTGCCATCCTGAAGTCCAACTTAGAATTCCAGGACTTCAGTAAAAGTCAGATCTTTCACCGTCTGCACTAAAACAATTGAGCTTACTCCTGTTGTGCGAGAGATACAGCAGTCACGTGCACGTCTATACGGACGGATCGACTACATCCACCAGTTCTGGCGGTGCTGTGTTTATACCGAGGAGAGGAGTAACAATGCGATTCAAGACGTCACATGTCACGACGTCCACGGCTGCAGAGCTCACGGCTCTGCGCAGTGCACTTCAATTTATAGACGCAGAGAGTCCTGGTACATGGGCCATGTTTTCCGACTCGAGACCGGCTTTACAAAGTATGCAGGCAGTTCTCCGACGTGAAGCTCACGAACAACTAACGTACGAAATTGACAAACTTCACCGCGACGTCAAACAGAAAGGCCATGAAATTATTTTTCAGTGGCTCCCAGGCCATTGCGGGATCAGTGGAAACGATTACGCAGACAAAGCTGCCCGAGAGTCACATCAAGAACGCATTGCGATGACTTGACGATCGGCTGTTGTCCGGGCAGGTGCTCCTTGAAGACCGTCCCCATCGCTCGTCGGCCCACAAAGCTGTGAAGGCACTGTTGTCTTTCTTGAGGGCGACTGGCCTATGTGAGCGCCTCTGAATTGCTCAGGGCGTCCGCGTGCGTGCGCGAGCTCACCGTGTCCTTCCTCCCCCCTCCCCCCTCTTCTCTCTATCTCAATCTTTCTATTCCCTCTTCCCCGTCCCCCAGAGTAGGGTAGCCAGCCTGACCCATTTCTGGTTAACATCCCTGCCTTCTCTTTCTTTCCTCCTCCTCCTCACCAGAAGCCAAAAAAAAAAACAAAAAAAAAAAACAGCAAAGGCAACACAAGCGAGACTCACGGCAGGGCTTGAAGCCTGCATTGGTTGTTGGGCAAATACGCCACCGAAGGGCCAGTTATACCATTCATCAAAAAGTAAACTTTATTAACTGAGCAACGTCAGAAAAAAAAACACAAGTAAAAAAAAAAGAAAAACGCAGAAAAGAAACTGCACTGAAAAGTGCCGGAGGAATCAGTGATCGCATAGACAGCGGCATGGACCAAACACTTGAACATTGAAAATAGGCACGCACAGACAACGAAACGGCACGTTCTCCTGTGCCCTACTTGTTGCAGTCAGAACGGGCGCCGGCGATTGCGTGTCCGTGCCGTTGCCAGCTATCCACACACAGCCCAGGCGCTGCTTATAAAGCCCAAACCCCATGAGAGCGATTTTCTGTGCGACGACAACGAGCGACGGCGCCGAGCGACGAAACGGGCCATCGCGTGAACAGATCGCTCGTTCTTGTCGCTCGTCGCCCGGAAATGCTATGAGCAACTAGCCATTTAGACGCGAAGTCCGAACTGGATGTTGTTCAGTCAAGTACTACCGATGTTCGCACGTCCCGAGCAAACGACTAAATTTTGATGTGTGCAAGGTAAAGTACCAACTTCAAGACCTTCAGAAATATTTTATGCTGCTCTTTACAGTAAAGCACATCAACTTAAATAAACAAAGCATGCGTCCCGCCAGTTTCGGCGCGTATTCGCTGCCCTCATACCGGCGATACCGGGGAGACATCGCTCGAAGTCGTCGTTCGCGTGGGGTATGACATGTAGGCGATGAGTGAACGCGACGGCCACCTCCATCGCGTCGCATGTCCCGCTTGCGCGCAAGATCGCTTGCATGGGATTTATACTTAACCCCACAAAGCTCAACGTGTCACTTTTGATACACTGAATTTGATGCCTGAAAACTGTGGTTTAAGCGCTGGAAACCCAATGTAGAGCCCATACTAGCGTTTTTGATATGTTGGAGGGAGCTTTCAGTTGCGCATAGTTCTGCAAATCTAACGTGCACTTAAATCTAAGTACACGGAAATGCGAAAATACCCGTGTACTTAGATTTAAGTGCACGTTAAAAAACCCTAGGTGGTCCAAATTTCCGGACTCTCCCACTACGGCGTGCCTCATAATCAGATCGTGGTTTTGGCACGTAAAACCGCAGTATTTAATTTTTAATAGTTCAGTAAATCAATTACTAATTAGGTAAATAAGCAATTACTGTTCAAATTATTTCTCCTCGGTTGTAATTTTGCGGTTTTCTTTGTGCCAATACACTCCCCGTGGCCAGAAATAAATGTGAACAATTTTGTGGGATCAGGCAGGGTGGCTCACCGCTGGCGCGTGAGGCCCTGGCTACTAATGGGCCGAGATGACTCCCTCGACGTGACACGGCTGATAAGGTGGTGTTTGACTGCATGGGCCTGGATCGGCTCGTGTGAGTCAACAACCTCTTCCAGTAATCCCAAGTGACCATATGGAAATATGTTCTCCTTTGCATAAGATCCAGTTTTTCTGTAGGTATAACTGGATATGTAGTTTACACGGGTCATATGTTTATTTTTCTTCTTCTTCTTCTTGTTACTTTGTCCTTTTATATAGGAAAGGTCCGTCTATGGAAGCGGCAAGAAAGCGCATTATATGGTTTCGAGGAAGGACGCCTCAGTTTACGGGCACAACACGAAACATAGTTTATGCGAAAACATTGCAGTAAAGATGATCCAGAGTGTTCAATAGCTGGGATTTTGGGTCCATTGATGTCTCGGAAACGTGCAAGTCAAGTCATATTTTATACACGTTTGTGCTACAAGAGAATGAAATGGGCTAGCTCATATCTGTTTTGTTTCTTTCTCTTTTAGTCAACAAGCCCAACAGCCTGTCGCGGACTGTTTCAGTTCGTGTTGCTTGAATGAAGTTAAGATAACTCCTTGTTGTCTTCTTTTAGCTAATGGCATTGCAAGGCCGTATGCTGGAAGAATTTCATCAAAAGCAAGTACACTTCCATGAAATACAAATTATTTTTTTTCTTGTAGCGATCCTTTGCGACAAGTGTGATAGTGCGATGTACTATCCTCGCTATACAGGTCAGGTATTCAGCAATAAAGCCGATTTTTATTCTACGCCTGCTAATGTAACATCTCATTGATGACTGCACTCCCAACATGGCATTTCGAAATTCCAGTTCACTTGTCAATTTCAGCTTGTGTGCTTGAATAACAAATAAATTCTGGTTTATAGGCGAGCCTGTGGTTCGTATACTTTTGCTCATGGGTGTACGTTTGCGCAACCACTAATCCTCATCCAGGATCCTAGGCATGTGAGTCATCGGTTTACATGTATACCTGCGATTTCAGTGGAATAATTTTCCTTAGGCTTTGTTACGTCAGGTTCTTTCAATAAAGTTCTAGCTGTCTTACAGTGCGCTCAGCATTTGATCGACTGAACTTTCGGAGAGGCACATGTTAGAGCAAGATTACCTCGTTTGGCATGCTCATATACTTGTTTAGAAGACGGCTACGTTAGAGGGTGCGGTTTCGTCAACACATACACATGACGTAGGCGCTAGTGGTGTGATAGCCAGTGTGGTGTGTCTGATAACTTACATGTTTCGTACCTGATATCTTTTTTTTTTCATTGTGTCTTGCTGACGTAGAGAGTTGACACTCGTCAGCCATGCGCTAAACAAATTACAGCCTCGAAATACATCCACGGCTGCTTGGTAGCTGTCCTTTCACTAGCAAAGAGCACTTCTGTCAGCCACACGCTACCAGTCACGTTCCGTGTAGCATGTGATCATCTGAAGCTTTTCTTGGTTTCACCTAAATAGGTACCTATGTCGCATTTTGCTTACTCGTTGCCTGTGAACCTGCCTCTGAACGTCCACTTTGTTTCAGTACCGCAGGCGACTTTTCAATGACCCCCGCTAACGCACTTCCAAAGCAGGGGAAGCCCGCCTTTGGGATTCAATATCCTGTCATGCACAGGAAGTGTGCCGCGGGTTTCCAGACGGATTCTCTCTTTGAACGTTAGTGAATGCTGCGTCGACATATTGCTGTTCGTTGGCTGTTCCTTGTCGTAATGAATGCGTGTTGTGTATAGGCAGGCCTCATACGAATGACCATTGAATACGCGTACACAGCCCTTTGTACCCGCTGGGTATGCTGGCGACGAGACAAAATAGTATGCACTGAGGTAGTCAAGCGCATTTCTGCGACGTTTCCCCGTAGTTTGGCACTTGTATGATGATACTGACGACGACGAGGATAATGATGATGATGACCACTACTGGCACCTCTTTTGAGTTCTGATGGTGACAAATGGTCCCTTAGCCTGTGTGAGCTCCTTACGTGTTACCATATTGCAACCAAGTATTCTGTCCATCTTTTTCTTATCTCGTAAAATTATTTATGGCTGTGTAGAGTTAGACCTAGGATACGTTCTGTGGCGCTCTGGTCTACGCATTAGCCTGTGTTCAAGCCAGGGCGCATAACTTTCTGCTGTAGAGCCAAACGCCACGTGCATGGATACGCGCGTTCGCATTATCCGGCTTCTGAAAGGCTAAAGCCAGCGTTACTTTCTACTCTAACTTTACATTATTTATTTGACTTAGTGTATACAGTCGGAGCTACAACTACGGCTATGACTCAGCATTGTGTTATGTTACCATCTTCCCGGAATGTCTGTGTAACTCCGCCTCCAAGAAAGTTCGGGTGGCTTTCTATAATCCCGCAATGTCACTGGCCATTTATCACAAGTTCTCTCACGATGCTTGCAGGACAGACATTGCAAGAAACTGCTCGGTCAGGATTACGTAGCTACCACGATAATCTTGCCATGCAGGCTCCTTTGCCATTCTGCTAACGTGTGAAATTTGCGGGCTCTGTAATGGCTGCCAAACATCAGTCAGACATTTGAACCGGATTAGAAAAAAAAAGAAAACTAATTTAGCACATTGTTTTCATGTTTCATTTTGTTTTTCAAGTTTTATACGTGCGAAAGAACCGTGCGACAATTTTCAACATTGAACAACGTTAGATTATGTGGGAAGTCGGTGGCAAAGAACAAATCTTTACCATAAGTGTTGAGCTCTTTGTGACCATAAACAATCAAAATATTTTATAAGCTAGCCACGTTTTTCTCTTGCATTTATTTATTTGTTTAGTTTTGTGTGGGAGGCGAAATTTAGTAATGTAGTGGGAGGCGAAATTACACATGAATACATCAGGAAATGTTTTGTCTTTCTTAATTATTTTGTTCATTTTAATGCGAGTATAGCATCCTTTGGTAACTTTATCTGCTTTGCGGTATGTGTGTATCTAACTTCTTTGACCCAATGATCCAAGTTGTCCGCTAGCTCGGGGCACAATGCGTATATGCTGGCTGCTGCCTTGCCGAGCAGACAACATGGTTCACTGGGTGTTTGCCCGAAAACACAACTTGCTATTGGCTGCTGTCTGGCCTAGTAGACACCTTGAGTGTGTGCTCACTGGGTGCGTGCCCGATCAGGCAACTTCTGCATTGCGTATGTGACATTAGTATGTTCCCATTCATTGTCAATCCAGCAGAATAAATGTGGCCAGGTGACGCAGGGGGTATGTAACCTTAAGTTTATTAAAGTGATAACAACCCATCCGCAATTGACAACTCTGCTTCGCGCGAGGTCGCTTTCAAAAAAGCCACTGCAACGATGCTGCAGCCAGGTACCTGTGCAACTACGGAGTTAAAATTAGGGCGCAGTGATTACAAGAAGTTGCACTGTGTCCTGGTATCATTTGGCATTGCTGCCGGAAGCGTGATTGCCACTTCGTGTGTCCGCAGTGGCGATATGGCGTGTCGGTATACTGTGCTTTGATGTTAATCGCATTAACGTTAGCCTTCATCGTGAGAACGGTTCTGCCAGAATGTTTTGGCCCGCGAGTATTCGTGGGTCAAAATTATGTAAATTTATCTGCAAACAAAGTTAATAGGGATATATTTAATAAATATGCCTGCATATGTGGTTCGATGAGCACCAGCGGAGGGTTTGCAGCAGCAGGTTAAAAGCAATTGTGGATCGTGCGGCACTACGAACACTCGTGTCTTTGTCCTTAGATCTATAGAGACACTGAAGCCGAATTATCACTTACGCGTTCTTGGCACATTACGCTTCTCCAATACCAAAAAGCAGACCACTCTTCCAGTGAGAGGAGGATTTGCAGGCGAGAAATATATATATATATATATATATATATATATATATATATATATATATATATATATTTCACAGGTGCCTACACCACCGTAAAGTTTCCGCACCAGCGTGCCCTAACATCATGGACTCTGGTTGAGTGATTGATGGATTCGGGCGACGTACTGAGCCAAAGGGGCTATCAGAGACGGGCCACAACAGCTACAACGGCCAGATACAAAAACAAATACATTGAAATCAGATACTTTGCACTGATGTAGTGGCGCTGAGGGGGCGGCGTGAAATTCACAAAACGAAGTCCGGCCTTCATTTTCTCTACTATTATTTAAATGTGTTCATGCAATATTCTTGAATATAATGCTTTTAGCGTTGCCCTTTATGGTGTCCATATAAAATTTACTGCGGAACGACTGACAAAACAGCGGTTAGAGACCAAAACAAGCTTTCGTTTCTAGTAGAATTCGCAATAGAACTCGTTACGGCGTATTTTCAGCATGGCCGGCACACGGCTTCATTTCTTTGATTTTGCGTTGGCAGAACGACCGCACTCTACAACGTATTCGGGCGAACTGCCTGGCACATATCTTGCCATGGAAAGAGCATGGTTATCACGAAGCCTAAAATAAGTAGCATCTACGCTGGGGGACGCCATTCCAAAAATAAGTCAGAAAGTTGACATGACGGTGTGAGATAGATTGCAGAGCAAACTTTCAATCCATCCTGCATCCTCAACGATGGAAAGGCAAGAGGCAGCGACCATCTCAAGTATGACGTTTTCGACTCGGGCACAACATTGGCTTCGGTGGGGACAATATGGTCCTGTCAGCACTTTCAAACGACTTTGTTGCCAGGAGTCAAAAAAAAAAAAAAAAAGAGAAAAAACGGGTAGTGTGAAAAAGGCACAATTCTTCCTTCTCGTTAGCTTTTGTATAGTTCATGGCGTAGTTTTGGGCAAGTTATGTCCTTCTTTTTCACTGCTTGCTTTCTTTTCCTGAGGAACAACTTACATTAGCCGTAAATGCACGCTTGTACGACCGAACTTCTGCCAGTACGGCGTAAGTGGACGAACCTGGCCCCAGATAATTTTTGTTCGACTCGTGTACTTCGGACGTGGAAAAATTGAGGGAGAGAGAGAGAGAGTTGTTGCCGACTTTCCGTACACGTTCCCCTGTTATTGGGCTTCATGTAAAGCAGTACGCTCGTGTTTCAGGCTGCAACATGGTTCACACGGCAATGTGAGCGCTAAAAAAAGACAGCCGTGACCCAACAACCTCCTCTAAGACAGAACTGTGGGGTGCACTTTCCAGTCATTTCAGTGTTTTCTGTATATTGATATTGATACATAAACAGCTAACAACAAATTTATGAGTACAGGAACTCTGTGACCTTGTTTTATTTTTTTTTCTTTTATATTTTTCTCGCGCCTGGCGAAACATTAAAATGAATAGGAGGAGCAACTAAGCTTTCAGAGTGCACAGCTAGGCGCGTAAATTTTAGAGCGTCAAAGGAAGCATACCACTGATAATCAGAGAAGTGCGAAACAAATTGAGAATAGGCCGAGAGAATCTGACGATTCGATTCCATTTGTTTTCCCTTTCACGCTTCATCAGTAGACAAAGCAGCGGTCTGTCCACGTTATCCCCAGGATCAACCGGTATACTGACTAGTGCATGATAATAAATCAAGAGAATCGCGTGAAAGCAGTCGTCGTATTATACCGGTATTATACTGGCCATTGACAGTTCTCGTATTAAAAAGCGTACTACAGAACACCCGCGTTTGCCAGCGTACCGGGCGCACAGTCGTGTCCTTCCTCTTTAAGAGTGACTTGCTCTCTCACTCTTTCTCTTTTTTTTTCTTGCTTTATTCCGGTGGACGCCTACACGTGGGCAGCTTTACGAAGTCACACACGTATAGGTGCTCAGATGTCCCCCATCTGACGTACGTGCGGCGTCCGGGGGAAAAAGAAAAAAGCTTATCTCATCACAGGAAGTACCTAAATCGGCGCGTATAGTCGGCGTAATTGCCGTCACGTTAGGCCGAGCGCGCCTTTATTGTTTAGGGTTCTCCTTTAGGCAGCGCGCTTCGCTTTCGCGCTGAGCGACGATTCACTGTTTGCATCTAAAGCGTGACGTTGTGCATGAATAAATAACGTGGAGCTAATTCAAGTATGCATTCGTGTCCGTCGTCTTGCATCGGCGGCCGCCATATATCAGCTACCTGCAAAAGAAAGCGCAAGCCTAGAAAGAAGACTCGTTAGCGTAGAGATGAAATGTTCCCCGTTTTATTGCCACCAGCCGGCACGTTCTAGAGTGTCCAGCTGAGTGTCTGCTTGTTATGTCGTGTCTATTTTTGTCGCCGTCGCTGAAAGGAAGTAATCTCGGCAGTGATAACGTGGGTGGTACTGAATACCGAGTTTCTGCTGGCGCCTGCTCTTTCTTTTTACTTGCGCTCAACCTACTGCTGTGCTGCTATTGTCACGATGTCCATCGCATCACGCATATTTCAAAACGCAGTGGAGACTTGATAACATTAGTTATGCTGGCAGACTTTGATCGCTTGTGTAGCGCTACACTGAAGGAAAAGTGCCGACCAGCTCTATGTGATTGCTGAGAAAAGGAAATTAGGCCAGCGCTGCTTTGTCAGTCTCATTGAATAATACCAAGGTCATTCAATACTATTCATGAAAAGTATTGAAGGCCCCTTATAATATCAAGAATGATGCCACAGTAAATGTTAATTTGAAGTTCGTCTCTTCAATACTTAAGGAAGGTATCAAAGTCCTCGTCTCCAATGCGTTCTCGAAATGTCGGTGACTTCGACGCATCCGCTCTCAACGATGTATATATTCGTGTACATCTGCCCTTTCCTCTCTCGCTCTCTCTCTCTGCCCCTTAAGACCTTTCATATAATATCATGCCAATGGTCGCCACCGGTAAGTTTAGCAACGACGTTTCCAACCGCCCAAGCAAATAGTTTGCTGTCTTCATGAACCAGGCGCTGGAACTCGACCTCGGCAATTAGTACATACTACAAACAGTACGTAGATACAGTTTCATTGAAAATTTCATTTCATTTTCACTTTATCGATCTCAAATTTTCCTGTTTGGGGCGGGAAGGGTTTAGTCTGTGCACTCTGGTGCACTTAATATGTGCGGTATTCCACTCGACTAACGACAGTACGCGTGCCCATGGCACGCACAGCAGGTGCATGATATGTAACACCTCGTACAAACAATGACGATTAAAAAAGACGTAGCCATTCTCTTAATCACAAGTAAGGCTTGATTGTGACTTGATCGTACGAACACGGATATCTGTTTGCACATTTTATATATTCGTACAATTTATCGGCCATGCATTCCTGCAACTAAACCTCTGTGAATATTCAACGCTTGTCCCCGCCTCTATTCGTCATCCATGTCTCTGCTGTATCACTACGAAAAAAAAAAAGCAGCTTGCCCAAGTTCCTACGCTTCTACGAAAGCATACACTCGACTAATGACATCGCATGTGCACTTTCTAGCCTGTTTTTGTTCACTCGACGTTGACTAGTGATACATGAATTCAGTTTTAAAAAGTTGCTATTCTGTGGGAAACTTATGTAAATTTGTTGTATCGGTACCTCTCGAATCGCTAAATAATTGTAAAGAGCTTGAATAGACCCGCACACGCAAATAAACAAGAGGTTGTAATGATAATTCGTCCTAAGAAGAAGCTGATTGCGGTGCGTTCTACTAGTCCCGGTAATTTTCACTGTAGGCTTTGAAAAAACACATACATCACCACTTTTATCCCCCTACATTTTAACTGCCGTGGGCATAGTTATTATACAAACGAACTGCTTCTTTCTTCGCGTAAACGAAATGCTGCTTCCGAACATTCTAAGTTGACCGTACTAAATAAAGTGTTTTCTGGCTGCACTAATTATAATAAAAACATTCACAGTCACAGTATCTACGTGGTGAAGTGCATAAAACATTATCATGTTAGTTTGTCTTAACCCTCTCTCCTGCTGTGTAATTGGCAATAACGTCATACATATTCGGACAGTTTAAGTGGCCTAAGCGACCAGAGTGGTTACTCAAAAGTCTGAGACTGCCCCATGTTTGAACACGAAAAACTAAGCAACAATTTTGTTGCATTGTGGTATTTAGTTTCTGTTCAATCAATGACAGCTACGTAAGCGGCCCTTCCAATTCCATTACTTCTTTCCCTTGCACCAGGTCGAGCTATATGGTATCGCTCATTCCTATCGCCGTCAAAATGTTGCGCACATTGGTGACCCCGTGACTTTGAGAGCCTCGAATGCTGTAAAATCATTCAGATAAGAGCTTATTTTATGGCTTTTTCGCTCGTTGCTGAGAAAGCATAAAGAAAAGTGTTGATTTTGCATAGATAGCCGTTGCAACGAGGCAAAACGACGCCATCTGAGGAATAAAACAAAAATGAGAAAGCCTTTCAAGGTCGATATCTGTTTCACAAGTTTAGAACGAGGTGTGTGCTGCATTTGCTTCCGGCTACAAATATCTGCGCGTTCGTCGAAAAGACCAACGTTGTTTTCAACTAAACTTCGAATTCCAACACGGAACTTGGTTATTTCTAGTGAAATAAAAGAGTGTCCGCCTATAGGAGCTCACTTTTTTGTTGCTCATCGCAGGCGCACCTAGAGTCGCTGTTCATGGACGTGTGCAAAGCAACTTGCGAGGTGCCTTAGGTGACGTCAAAACGATGGAGGACACTTCTACAGCTCTGAGAAAGCGAGGTTTGTAAGTCAAGAGCAAATAACAGTCGGTAACAAAGCCTAATAACGCCTTCCTTCGTCTGACACCGCGCATGCTCTTTCGGAGGGTGGACAACGGGGTTGAATAGCTGCGCGTTCTGCGGGCCAACCAAGGGTCTGCTAGCGGCATTAAAGACTGTTCCGGACGCGGTATTACATTGGAACATTGCGAAAACGTTCAGGCTCTGGTTTTTCAGTGAAACGCGCTTCATCGAAGCTGTTGAAGTTATTGAGCACGTTTACCCAGACCAGTGTTTTCCAAACGGATCGTTCCCTCCCCGTGTTCGTGGTTGAGGCTTGCCCCGTCGTGCTAGAGCACTGTTATACAAGTTAAGGGTTGGATCTGTATTAGTACGTGAACGCCTATACCGACAAGGCCGTGTGGACAGCCCGTCGTGTAGGTTTTGTGGCTTGTGTGAGACACTTGAATATCTCGTTTTAGAGTGTCCCGCATTTGTTGCACAGCGCGCATTACTAATTAAGAAATACAGACTTATTGGACTATAATGTGTGACCCTTGACGATTGCCTGTTTCCAAGGGGGTGCAGGGCTCGACGTGACCAGGCCCATCAAGCCCTGCTAACACTTTTGAAGGATACTGGCTTGGCCTCCCGTTTATAGACATTACTTGTATTTTTCTTTTGTTCTGTCTGTGTCTCCGTCATTTCTTTATTTCCTCTTTTCTTTCCTCCTATTTTCATTTCCTCTATTCCCTCCTCCTGCAAGAGTAGGCAGGCGTTGTGCCCCTCTCGGTGGCAGCTGTCAGCTTGCTCCCTCCCTATTTTATTCGTGCCCTGGTATGTATATGTGTACCAACCAAATAATAATAATAATAATAATAATAATAATAATAATAATAATAATAATAATAATAATAATAATAATAATAATAATAATAATAATAATAATAATAATAATAATTCACATTGCCAAGGTGCAATGGTAGTAATTATTATATTATTTTTCATCTCTAAACATTGTGATAGAGGCGGAAAAAAAGGCGGTTACCGCTTGGCCAGCTTCCTACTCCCGGCACAGCAGGCAGTGGCAAGAATCTACACTTGTACCACTTTCATCACAAAATAATAAACCAAATGCATTAATGACATATTATGAACAGGCACAAACAAAGAACAAATTGAACAGCACCATTGCAGTCACTTTTGAGTAGAGGTAACTGAATAATATAAAGATGTATACAATTACAATAAGTGCAATATGACACAAAGCAAATCATAATAAAAGCGTAACTATTGGGGTGCAGAAAACACTGAATAATACAACACAATTCGTACTGAAATGAACAATATTGGGAAATACCATGACGAAAGGGTCATCAAAAGAAGTCTTGGCAAGCTGATTTGCTAAAATCGATATTTCTGTTAATTTGTTTAGAAGCATAGGCAACTGGCACCTAAGTACCTGCCAACGGTATCCTGGCAACACCCAATGTGGTTTGTTAAGATGCTGACATGGAGATTCATACAATTGCATTGGGGGTAAACTATAAAAAGCATTTAAAATTTTCCTTAAGTTTTTCTTATAGGTGCAGAAATATTTGTAATTGTATAGATTGAAAACGCTGATATTTTTATGAAACTGAATGTAAATGTAAGGTTGAACGCCGTTTGGGTACATTGTTCTCAATGCGGACGGCTAGTTTGTTCTCAAGAATTGCTAATTTTTAAAGATGAGCTTGTGTCGTGGTACCCCAAGCTAATGTACAGCCGCTAAAATGCGAGAAAAATAAGAAATGGTACAATAAAAGCTTCGTTTTGTGTGGCAGAATGTCGCTATGACGTAACATAATTCCAATCACTCTGGAAGTTCTCAATGTTAATTCATTGATATGATCATCTCATTGCGTACATTCTGCAAACACAACTACTAGCTATTTGAACGACTTTACAATTTCTTTAAGAGTTATAGAATAACTCAGGTCACCCTATTTCGTAACATTTCTTAACCTTAGGATGAAAAAGTATATAGTCTTAGATTTTTCCACATTAACTGTAAGCAAATTCGTATTCGACCAGACCGCTAGCTTTCTTAGAAGATCGTTGTCATTTCTCGTTAGATCTCTGCAGGAATCACCCGAAAAGAGCAACTATTATCTCCTGAACAGATTATGACACCCGCATTAGAGTCTGTTATGACAATGTCATTTATGTATAAGGTGAACAAAAGCGACCCTAAGATGCTCCCTTGGGGGAACGCCACAGGAAGCACCTCTGGCGTTGATTTAAATTAATTCATTTGAGCACATTGCTTTCTGCATGACAAGTTCAATATAATTAAAAGTAACACCTTACCCCTTATTGCATAGCGCACAAGCTTTTGAAACAACGTTTTCTGATTTATGCAGTCAAATGCTTAGGTAAAATCGAGAAAAAATTCCTAGCACAATATCCCTCAATTCAAAGTTATTTATTTTTAGACGTTTATATAACTGCGCGAAAAAACGAGGACACACGAAAGAAACACACACGACACTACGAGCGCAGTGGTGTCGTGTGTCTTAGTTTTATCGCGCAGCTATATAAACGTCTAAAAGCTATGAACCAACTAGCCCGCCAGAACGTCCTACTAAAGTTATTTAAAATATATTATTCTTGGTGTAGGAGTACAAGTTCGCTTGATCAGCTGTTCGGTGTACAAATCAGATATTAAGGTAAAACTATAGGTAAGATTTGACAACGTACCCTATCAGTGCTGTCCGCATGTATAAGCAAATAATTTCGCACAGAAGTACTTAGACTATTTCGACACAATTTTTAGAAAAAGAAAACTGAAAATAAAACACACGTGAACAGCCACCCTTTGGGCGCGCTTGCCAACATCTGGTTAGGACACGAGTTTGCCTCAAACTTAACACGATTCTGTGCATTGGATAAGCATCAAATTTCTGAATGGCAATTAACGAGCTTGTGACCCCACTTCCAAAATGCAAAGGCGAAGGGAACGACACCGGCTTTCACTCACAATGTGGCAAGCTTTGACATTGTGATATTAACTGGGATCCATAGACCCGCTGAGACTCCTAATGTCTGAGCACATGGGCGCGTTTATGGCAGTAGCTGTTATGAGCTACCCCCGGGGAACACTTTGAACGACAGCCGCTGGCTAGCCAGAGAAGCGAAATTCCACACCAGAAGAAGTGTGACTATTACGAATGGCAACAAGTCACGCGCTTGCGGTAAGTTGGCGTTTTCGTTTCTTTTTCGTTGCGGTTATAGCGCTGATGCTGAATTCGAATTACCCGTCCCACACGGGGTGCTTACACACCGACGGCTCCGTTAAGGCTGACATATTACGGCAGCTGCCGGTGTCGTATTCCTTAACCATATGCGGCATGCCAAGGAATAAGTTATTGCTTTAACGACTGTTTTTCGTGTACTTAACAAAAAGAAAAAAAAAACGCTCGATGTTGGTCGGCTGAATTCTAGGCGTGCGTTCTTTCCAGCGGCTCAGGCTTCTCTCACTCGTGCATGTCGGAGTGAAAAGGCTGTACATCAAGCTGACCCCACGGCTCAAGGGCGTTGCATAAGTTTCGAGAACGGATGTGCCTTCACGTTTCTTTTTCTGTCTCTATCTCTCTCTCTTTTGGCTAATTTCGCTGTCTACCAACCGACATTGATGATCGCTTAGATTACGGCTGTAGGGAAAATCAGCGTGGTTTTTGCAGCCGTTTTAACCTTGCGACCCCCATATTTTGTTCGTAGAGTCTTAGGACTGCGATTCTTTGTACAGATATGCTAGTGAGGCGTGGTCCGAGATAGGTGCTGACGTCTGCATTTTGGATTCTATCAGAAAACAAATTATTCCTTGTAAAATAGCTGATTATATTTGCAATGTCTCTGTGTTTCCTCTTACGGTTGGAGTATACAAGCTAGTAAAGTGCAGCTTGCAACCTCGGGCGAGTGATCTCTACTCTGGGCAAAAACATATGCTCGTTTCTGGCTCCTTGGCGCCTGTACAAACAAACTTCATACCTGAAAATAAATATTTTGTTTCATTGACGTGAAAAAAACAGGGGGTTTTGCAAGTATAAGCGCCCGAAGTGCAGCATTCCAAAATATGCGAGGCTTCAGTTGACAAAAACTTTTCAGTGTAAACAGTCGACTAGAAGAAGGGAAAAAATAAACACATTCTGTAAGAAGATATAGGCATATAAACTAGAAGATGAACAGAAATATTTGTGGAAGCTAGTAGGAGGGGGCGTCCAAGAGGAATCGCAACTAGCGGCATCGTCACGCGATTGACATTGGTCACGTTTTTCGAACAACTCGGAGCGTTCCCCAGCTCATATTTGGTAAGGTTTATGTGGCCTAATAGAATGAGCCTTAGTATCATATTTGAGATGTTTGATGTTCCATTACGTAATAATACTATCACGTTGTGGTGACTGCGAAGAACAAGGCAGCACCGTAACTATCAGTCACGAGTCTGACTATTATTAGGCGAACTTGCGCCCGGAAAGCAAGATCAATTAAAACACAATGATAGCTGCAAGAACAGAGGTTGGTAGTCGAAATTCTGATCGGCTGGTCAAGTGAGTCAGTTATTCATACATGAGTCATCGTGCATTCCAGCGTAATCGCTGCTACTCGCGTACGTTCCAGAATGTGCAGCACATTTTCCGTCGCGCTCCCTATTTTATTCGAAAAGATTGTTTTGTTATAGAATGGGAGACAACATTCAGGAGTATTCCGGTACATGTAGGCGCGCCTTGCGCCGAGCGATAACATTGTAACAGTGGTTAACCGGAGAAAAACTGTCATTGGAAGAAGATAAGGAATGTGCACGTGTCAGTATGAGCAATATAGGTTACTGTGATGGTAAACACACACTGACTGACGTGGGAAGCTGGCGAGAGAGATAAAAAGTAAAGATAAGGACGCACATCTGGTTTGCTACCCTACGCAGTGGAAAGGGTGTTAAAGGATGGAAAGAGAGGAAGGGAGAGAATTATGGCAGAACACATCTCACGACGGCTGTAGACGCTAATACGATGAGTATTTGAGCATTGTAGCTACACAGTGCGTTCCTGAAGTCACGTTTAGCAAATTATTTTTATGTACGTGTATAATATTTCACTCTGCTGATGCTTACTTTTCTTTACTTTCTTATTATTCTTTTTTACATGAACATGTATTGTTTCCTCTCACTCAAGTTTGCTGCCAAACTGCTTTAAAATATCAGGGTCAGGAATTCCGTCAAGCTGCTATTTCAGCAGCTTTTAATTCCTGTCCTTGCGTCTTTTTCGCTGTTTCATTTGATTTGTTTTTTTTTTGTATGTAACCACTATCATTGTATGAATATTGGATCGTTGTATTTTGACACATCATTGCGTGAAAAAAAAAAGAATTCTCAATAAACTGAAGCTGAACTAAACATGTCTAGTGGGTATTCTGAGACTTTCCTTGCTTGGGGCTGTATGCGACAAATTTCGATATCGTTCCCACTTTGTCATTGAACTCGCTTTCCAAGGTCGCCCATAAACTCGGCGGCATGACGACTAATGTATGATGACATTTACGTGACGACGACTGTATAAAACGACAGCGTGATCAGCGAAGGCATGACAAAAAAAATAATGTGACGACGACTCTATGACGACGATGGCGTCACAGTTTCAATGACGGCATCTATTTTTCCAAAATAATGTAATGATCGTGACGTCATCATGACGACGGTGTGACAACGAATGCACGACCGTGTGACGATGATGGCATGACGGTGACAACATGACGAGAGTCGGCTGACCACGCTAGAATTACGGCGATGCAGCGACCACGACGGTATCACGACCACGAGCACATACCCAGCGGCCCAAGCGGGTCGACAACAATAGATAGATAACAGCCATACAACTGATCGCGGTTTGGGTAGGGCATCGAAGGGCATTGCGCGTGTCGCGTGCTGCTGCTACTTGGTGATGAGCGCTGTGTTGTTCAGCTTTGACAAGCACATTGTTTTAAGCAATTTGGTCGTAGTTGCATACAGAAAGCATGCAGGTCGGTATGCTGAGCACGGCTAAGCCGGGATGCATGGACAAGCGCTGCATAAGCGGACTTTAGCAGCACGTTGGGCGACCAGGCGGCGCACCTCCACCCATATACAGCCCCGACTTAGACATGTGTACGTTCGAGTTTGCCGTTGTGCACTACCGGGCGCAGTTCGAACAAATGAACACTGCTCTCATGCCATCTTGTTAGGCAAAAGCAATATTAACCAGTATATTTACAACTTCGTCAAATATACTCCACTGTAATTCGTCATTAGTTGAGCGTCGGACGCGCGTACCACTTACCTTGAATCACCTACTGCTTGGCGCCGTTCATTATATATATAATATATATATATATATATATAGATAATATATATAATATATATATTGATGTTCAAGATATCCGAGCTAATAAGACATATTCAGAAAGCCAGTCTCTCACGAAATGTGTGGGAATTTCATATTATGATACCCCTACACATTGTGAAAACATATATATATATATATATATATATATATATATTGATGTTCAAGATATCCTTAGCTAATAAGACATATTCAGAAAGCCAGTCTCTCACGAAATGTGTGGGAATTTCATATTATGTAACCCCTACAACATTTTGAACCACGCACGAAGTTTCTGAGACTTCCCTATTCTTTATCTTTCACTACAAACCTTAATGTTAGGCGCCATAACCAATAAGTCTTTTTTTAAATTTTCCTTTTTAAATCAACGTTTAAATTTAGGTATTTCTCTTTCGCAGCCGTTAAGACAATGCTTCCTGCCGTCCTATTTGTGATTCTTGTATGACACAACGTTGCCTAGGGAGTTTCCGTGACTGTTGTCTTTTTCGCCGCTCACTCTTTGCGCACTGTTGCAGAACTTTCGGTTATTTGCTGCTCGGTCTGCCATGCTTGTCGTGTCGGCTTCGCCTTGGCCCAGTTTTCTATTAGTACATCTAAGGTGTGCCCACATCGTTCTAGTTCCTAAAGTGGATCGCTTCATCAAACAACCTCCACACATCTCCTATGCGTCTCGCATACCCGAGAACCTAATAGATGATGGCGTCCCCTCCACTGTTCATCAGTGCCCGTATGCTCTGCACTCAGTGATATACTTAATACTAGGACATGCTGTAGGCCATCGTTACTGCCCTGTAGGATCATTGCATGTTCTGATATTAAGAGTTCGTGAGTTACACGCCGTCCAAGCGGCATACAATGTTTCTGTTGTTTCGTTATTCTTTAACCTGAACACTGTCTCGTTTCAAAACAAGACCCGGGCTCGCAGACACATCCCGCCAGGCTAAAAAGGCGCAGTCGCGTTGTGTGCTGGCAGCTGCATAAAGCGAGAGCTGAAGCAATCATGAAATATGTGAATCGTCAAGAGTGTTCAGTCAACCGCCAACAACATGCTTTCACTATTAACGCCTTTGTCCGACATGAATCGTGTACTTCACTCGCCAAAAAGTAGAGTTCCTCCTAGGGCAAGTATGCATCAAGCACTTTTCCTGTTCGTGCAGTAGACCCTACTCCATGTAATTTTGCTTTGCCATTCAACTTGAAGAACCGGGAATGACTTGCCTAAATTTTCTTTTCGTACATGGCAGGAAGAATGTGTCGTGAAATAGGCAATGTTTAGGGAATATATATTGTGCCGCACATTGCCCCCTCGCAATGTTACTATATTAAATGCTTTCTTTTGTGTAGTATGGAGTGAAAGTTTAAAGCCGCTTTTACGAACAATATTGAGACAACATTAATCAGAACCCTCCCCTGTACACTCTAAGGGGAACGAGATTACAAGCGTAGCACCCGTACCTCGCCATAAATAGGCATTCAGTGATGTCTCGTTGTGCAAGTGGAAACTCACGAATCACGTGTAAGAATAAGAATTATGCATATTCTATGCGCGCTGCTAGAATCTATGCCAAACGAAGCATCAGTAAAGCCGTGTGTAATAAATCGTGTACAAACAATGGTGACGCGTGCAATAACGTTTACTTGCATCTTTTGCAGCGTGTAAACGCAGAAATGTTAGTGTTTACCCACAGCAATGGTTGCAGTAGTATTCTCGGACAATTTTAATGCAAGCAACGTTCTTGGTATTGTCCGACCAGATTTTTCTTCCGGCTGTGGAACAATCTAGCTAATTTCGCCATAAATTTGGACCATTCCCGAAGATATTGCAGTCTAAAAATGTGCGCTCATCCCGAAGGTAGTGCAGTCTCAAGTGTGGGCATTCACATGGGTATTTACCACTGGGTACGTGAATATTGTTCGCGATTGGTCAACGCCTCGGCGATCACCGTGTCTTCACAGCGATGGCTATTGTGAGGTTCGGGTACGAGCAGCGCCCAGTAAAGAAACACTCTTATGGAAATTAGTTTTTAACGCGATGTTAAGGGCCCCGTGTCGCAGAAAATCCCGTGTTGGCTCAAACCTAGGGCGGAACTCGAACTTAATAACACTTCAGACTGGGAGGTAGCGGTGTCCAGCTCGGATACTGCGGTCCAGCTGCGGACCGTCAACTGGGCTTCGGAGGTCGCCGAAAGTCACGGGCTTACGGCCACCTCACGCCGCCTAGCAGAAGAAACCCAGTAATTTAAATAACTCTGCATCTGACGAAAATAAAGTTTTCCCTCCTTGTCCTCCCTGTGTTGGCGTCGGCGCCGTATAGCCATCGTTGGCGTCCCATGAGCGAAAGTTGCCCGATATATTCTATACGACACTAAAGTTGTTCTTCTATCACTAAAGTTGCTCATACCTCGTCTTACACTACTTTACAAAGTTCTTCATCAGAATTTTGAGAATGACAGCCCACAAACAAATGTCATGAAACAAAACACCGACAGCGCATGGCTTTTATGTTAAATATTCTCAGACTGAAATTTTAAAAGTGCGAAATAATAACGGAAGATCGGCCCATGCCAGATGCCGCGTTTTTACCAGAAAGCTCGCCTTCGTGCATAGTGTTCGCCGCCAGCGTTTCCCAGTAAACATAACGGTTACATAAGCTGCAGCTGCCGGGAAGCGTGAGAAGCAGTCAAGGATCTTTGACTGCTATCGCCTTCCATTTTTAAAGGCTAAGCTTAAGCGTCCTCCAATTGTTTAAGAAAGCGAGCAAAGATGCCCACTTTTTTAAAATTCCTGCATGCCCTCTGCCTTGCATAAACAAGAGCTCCCCTTGAATGCAAAGAAAACTTGATGTTAGCTCTAGTAAAAGGAAGACAATACAAACGCTCATGTTGACACTGAACTTGCCACCGAGCGCACTTGTCGCTGTCAGCGATTGCCTAAGACTGACATTTCAGCAAGAACACCGTTTCTTGAATATTTGTTTTTGATACTATTGTTGCGCAAACAGCAGCTGATTTTCTTTTGTCTCGCGTGGTGTATATATCTGGAATGGCATCCTTTTTTTTTTTCATTCAGCCTCTTCAATAGCGCTAAGAAAGCTGCCCTTGGGATGTTTTCCTCTGCTGATTCAGAGAAGAGCTTTGCGATAAGCTCGTTTCAACGCGCTTCGTGCTTGCTACATCTGCTTTTTTTTAATTCTGCACTAACTCCTAAATATAAACTTGATACCTTGCGTATGACGCAACTTGCAGGTTTCCTAGAGTTCGCTTCTTTAATTTCTGAACTTCATTTTATTACGCGAGAACTCCATGGAGCACCTTCTTATTCATTACATCTAAGCAGGCAAGACTTGAACCTGAAGGGTTTGCCAAGCCAGCCATTCTGCGCCGGACTGCCGTGTCAAGTCATTTCCATAATCTCTACTTGGCTGTGGATGTACTAGGTGTTAGCACAGAATATATGGGACACAAGAGCCGATGGTACCAGGGAAACAAATCACCGGCGATTACCATACTCCCTAATGCAAATTTTGAGCGCAGTTGTTTAGGTGTTTTGAACTCACGATATAATTGTGGCAAAGAATTTGATTCTGAACGACAGGGTCCTCTCGGCGGCGGCACTGAGCCTCTGCTCGGGTCGCTCGTTTAGCAGCAGCGGCAGGCGAAGCCTTTCCACCGTTTGCGTCACTCACTGCTCAGAAATAAAAATCGGGAACACGGAAACGCGTTAATTGGGCTCAGCGCATTCTCTAGCGGCAGCGGCACAGGCGAAGTAGCGCATGCGCAGTGGGTCTGAACCCACCCTTTCGCCATACTCTCCTCCTCCTCTTTAATTCCCCCGCTAAGCTCCGCGTTCGCTCGTTCATCCTTCGCTGTGCTCGTTCGCTCGTTTACGCCGAGGGACGTCGGCGCTCAACGGAGGAAGGGGCGCCTAAGAACTGTGCTCTAAATACTGATTTACTGAATTTCGTCGTACCCTTTGAGCACAGCCAGACAAACTATTGGACGGTACTACACTTTTAAATTTCAGGCTTGACGCCTAGTAACTTATTTTCCAATTTAATACCCATAAGATATTTCGGTGATAGTAATTGTATTACTAGTACTTAGGGTAACTCATTGCGCCGCATTTATTGTGAGCGCTGAAAAGGCAGTCGGTGATATTTCATGGGTCTTTGCAAGGGCTCCACTAATGCGAGAGAATGGGCTTTTTCGCCAAAAGTGAACATATTCTACGGCAGTTTAGGTTCGTTGACAAAATCACAAGAACGCTCTTTGTCTGCAATCCACTGCGCAATGTTCAGTGCTTTTCAAAGAGTATATAAATTTCGTTAAAAACTATACCAGTAGTTGTAAACCATCGAAGAGCATGAGTAACACGAACTTAGAGAGAAATTCTGCGCAAAATTCATGGTAACAAACAAAGCTATGCGCGCAAGCGTAGAAATGTTGGGAGTTGTGAGACAGCGCTCGTGTCGTGCGCTTATTTCTTTGTCCTTTGTCTGAGCGCTTAGCTTCGCTTGTTACTATGAACCCAATCCAACTAGATCAATTCGCAGACGTGTTTCCGCACGAAATTGTCTCATTTTCTCGAAAATCCATGGTTTAGATGCGAAAGAGGAAAAAAAGAGAAAAGGCAGGGATGTTCACCAGAAATGCGTCTGGTTGGCTACCCTACACTGGGGGACGCGAAAGTAGGAATATAAAAATGATATAGATATAGGGGGGGAGGAACGACGCGGTTAGTTCGCGCACACGCACAGAGGACCCCACCAAGTCAAAGGCGTTCACACAGTCCAGTCACCCCCGAGAAAGACAAAAGTGCTTTCACAACCTTGTGGGCCGACTTTGAGATTCTAAAAGCACTGCTGCGTAATAGGGCTCAATACGGTAAATATTCCTGACTTTACTTTCCAAGAAACTTCACGTGCTTAATGGGCACCCATGGGGTCAGTAGATTGTGCCTGTCACTTTGTTGTAATGTGAATGTTGAAAATTATTATTACGTGATGAGAAGTGTGGAAGCTTGGGCAAATTGGTAGCAATTCATTTCGATGTCGTTCAAAGCGTACACACACTTTCAAAAAATTAGGGATAGGCTGAGAGGGACAGAACGCTCTTTGACACTCTGCCTGGTAATTATTTTCTTAAGTCGGTGTGCACTGTAAGCACCATCGAAATGCGGATACATTCAAGTGATGGCACACATCCGAAATGATAAACGAAAAATAAATAAGCAGAAATATGAAGCTGGTAGAATAAAACATGACTCCACCACTCTTTTGCTCATTGCATTGAATCATCGATTTTGTACAAAATCTGTGCCTAAAGAACGTCAGAAATAAATGAACAGTTCCTTAAATTCTGGGGTTTTACGTGTCAGAACAGTGATATCATTACGAGGCACACCGTGGGACACCAGTTTAATTTTGACTACCTGGGAATATTTAGTGTGCACCTAAATCTAAGTTCACGAGCGAAATGGAACAATCCAACTTAGAGGTACTGTTATTCGTGCACTGACACAGAAGGCCAAAGGCTTGCTAAAGCTGCTTTGTTGTGTTTAAGAAACGTAAATTTTTTAGGGATGGACAAGAACGTATATTAGTCTTTCTTTACTTTTGTGCTGACAACTCCTATTCGACTAACTGCTGATAGACATAGAGGCGCGTAAATATTGAGCAGCGCTGGAAGCACAAGGAGACGTGCATTATGGGACAACAGACGTAGTTCTCTTTGTCATTTAAGCTTTACTCAGTTTCTCAGCATGACAAATTGGCCCGAACAAGGTACTGCCTTCACTGTAAAACCACTAACTTAAGTTAAACACGTTATCAGCACAACCAATTTTACACAGACATTGTTTTATTAGTCAACTACTGTTGCCTGATATTTGTTGATATCCATTGTGAGCAGGGTAACAAAATCAATTGTAAAATAATTCCCAATATCTGGAATTTCGATCGAACCACGCCTCTCGACAACTGCAAGATGAAGCCCACCTTACTATACAGTGCATTTTGTTTTGCGAAAGAATAAATCTGGATGTTAGATTGCTCGATCGCGCTGGTGATATCTGGACGCTGCAGGCTAGTGTGGACGACTTGGTGATCCTGGGAGGGCCGTGGACATTCAAGAGGAAGGTGTCTCGGTTTCTCCTAAAGTTCGCGAGTGACATAGACTTCGCTTGCGATTGGTAACGCTTAACGGACACATTTCAGGGTGTTGTATCGAGGAGTCTGCCGGCGGGCGCGCCACCGCGCGCTGGACGACTTGCAAGATGTCTCCCCATGTCACGTTCTCACTTGTCGTGCACGTACCTGACATGATGCTGCATGAAACAATTTGCCTATACGTTTTCGCGCTTTTAAAATCTTCTTAGTGGCAATGCTCGGCCATAGCTGTTTCCGGTAACTATGGCACACCGAGATTCGCCTGCATTCACAACAACATCCTACCTTTTTCTCATGCTCCCTCATCAGCTGCAATATTCCCAGGGATATTGCAGTGGCCAGACAGCTCGTGAAACGTTTTCACATAACGTGCTTCACTTACTGTTGTATGCTGCTTTTGAGTCTTGTTCGCTAAAACCGAGTTCCCATAACTTATCCTTGACGTTATCAAGAGATGATAATATTGCTGGGGAATCACAGAGGAACACAGATTTTATCGCATCTTGTAATCAATTCACGAACAGTAGCTTCGAGAAAACGGCGCAATAGACTAGCTTACAAGCTGCTTCCCTCCGGCGCTATGCCTCTGGTAATACTAAACTACATGGTTTAGTATTTCAGCGAGCTATGTTGCCTTTCTTTAGGTGCCTTAAATAGCAATAGTTTTTGTGCAAAGCGCGAGTCGGAACAGAGTGAAATCAATGCTTGGAGTTGCAGAACATTCCGCCTTGAAACAAAAGTTAGGATACGTCGTTTTTTAGTGTAGAATGTATAAGAATGGATGAAAAAATCGAGTTTCAAATTGAAAGGCGAGACGCCACTCTACTGGATGCACTGTAATAAACGAAAGTAGGAGAGACGTTCAATTTCAATCTCAAAGATGAAAGATGTCTGGAAGCACTTTGTGGAAAAAGGAAGATGAGCAGCATCGGATTGACAGCGAACCTCATATTGAATCGTTTCTGAACAGTGATAAAGACAAGTACCGAGGCTCTTTTTTTTTCTCCAGCGTGCTTTGGTTCTTACAAAAGCGTTCGGGCCATACCGCCGAATACCTTCCACATTTCGGTCAAATATCATGCCAAGTCCTACTACTCATATTGCTATGCCCCCCCCCCCCCCCCCCTCGTTACAGTCCTCTGTTCAACAAAGCCTCAGTCGTTTAGCTTACAATACATCGCTTCCGTGCTGTAGTTGTCATAATATATCTTTTTCGTTGGGAGAATCCCTTCACCATTGTAGCGACGTGGTGTTAGAACATTTCTTCCAAGAACGCAAGTGATGTTTTGTAGAGGTTATAACAGAGCTTTAATTCACCGTTGTGGGGATTTCTACATTACGACCAAGCTAATATAGGGCAAGCGGTCTTTGTGCAGGAGCTATTAATTATGAAGCGCCACGCTTCTCGCTCGTGGGAAGACGTATTCGCCATTTTTTGTTTCCGAATGTTCGTAAGGGACTCTTCAAGGAGGAATGTCCACTGCTGTATCGTTTACAGCAAACTTCCCTCCAATCCTTAAAATTTTCTGCCAATAAATGTCCCCGAAACACAAGAGAAAAAAAATCACCGCCCAAGCACTCCGTACAGATAGTTAACGTGCGGCCCCAGTGTGTATGACTGTGTTAATCCCGACCGTTAATTTAAGTATTTATAAATAATTGGTTACATCTTTGTGTTTCTTAATGAGGTTACACACACGTTCGGCTGCGACGGAGAGAACGGAGAGAAATTAAATTACTTCAAAATTAAATCTGTCCATCTCACAGCCCCGTAAACGCAGCCTCCCCATTACGACGACAGAAGAGAAGTGAAATTCTACGCTGGAATGATGAGCGGCAATGGAGCCAGCTGTTGAAGGAGACGACAACGACGAAGGCGGGAGCAGTGGCACGAGCGCGTGCCGAGCATGAGCACGAGCACGGGCGCAACCTGAGGGGCGCCAACGAGAAAAAAAACCTTCAAATACTTTCTTACCCGGGTGTATTACAAGTTGCAAATTGAACGTACCGAAACCTCAGAAGAAACTCGGCCTTATACATGCACTTTCATGTCACTTGCTTGTCGTGGAATTTCATACAAAGTCAAAAATTTCTACCTGTAACTTGTGATAGGTAGTTGCGACACAGAATAGTCATCTAATTCTTGGTGCAGAAACTTGTGATAAGGCGGCGCTTTCAGCTGACAAACACCTGACACGAGAACAACCTGACAAACACTGACACTATAGAAAATATGCCGTACCAACAAGGCCGGAACTCAACCCTTGCACAGCATAGTTAGAAAACTTTCCAGATGGCGGTAGTAACGATTTCGAAACCTCGGCTCACGTTGCGCGGTTCAAGTTGCGGTAACCAAGACAAGAGTGTTGCGTGGGTATTCTCAGGAGGTTAAACAAAAATAAATGCTTGTGTAATTTACACGCGCTGGTTTCTTGGGGGCGCATTAAAGACACTTGCTACTTTTGAAGAAGCTTTGTGGCAGCTGTGACGCGCGGAATAGGCAGAGCCGGAACATTTCTCCTCCTCGATGACAGAGGAGACTCACCGTCAACATTCTCTACCTGACGCTGCATGCTTTATCGTGTACACACCTCTCAGTGACACAGCACCGCTACGCCTCCTCGAGAGTAGCGCGGAGGACGCACTTTTCGAAGCCACTCAGAACAGGGCGGCACTTATCGATACGGTTATCGTCCAGAGGCGCAACTGTCAGGGCCGGCTTCCGCCGCTCCGCACTGCATTCTGTTGCCCAACGCTGAGAATGCTGTCAAGCCATTTCCGTTCTCCTGTGCATTCAAGGAGACGTCGACGATGAAGAAGAAAGCGTACTCTTTGGAGAATCTCCGCGAAGCAACGACATATCCTGTTTGCTATGGCTTTCAGCCATTACGTGTTGTTCTGAAAACATCAGGCTGATCTTTGTTGGTGGCGTCAGCTACACGTTCTTTCTACTTAGCGGGTACTCGTCATTGGGAATACTTAATCGCTTCCTCATGCATGCACATTCATTAAAAAACGACAGAATTAAAAGCTTCCAGCGGCACACGCAGCTCTGTATTACCGGATACGTCCGCGGTGCTTTATAGTTGCATACCGCTCTTCACTATCATCTCAGTCCTGCACTGCGTAGATATATGTGGCAAATTCTTGAGAAACATTCTTGTTGAACAGTCAGGGACTCTTACGTCATTCTAGAATGTCAGCTCAACTATTGTGCCCACTTTGTTCACGCCTTTAATTCTCAGAAAAGCTTCCAGAGATACTGCAGAGAGAGATATACAGGGAAGGCAGGGATGTTAACCAGTCAAGAGTGAAGTTGGCTACCCTTCACTGGGGGAAAAGAGAAGGGGAAGAGAAAGAAGGGAGAGAGAGAGGGTGGGGTCGAGAGACGTGCACGTACAGCACTACAGTCAAAGGCGCTCGCACAAGCCATACGTTCTCAGAAAGCACGAAACGTGCCTTCACTGCTTTGTGAGTCGATGATTGGTGGGAACGGTGTTCCAGTACTGTCTGTTCACTCAGAAAATGATAATCTAGTTTCCCGAATCTGTTGGACATAGGTTGTCGCTGTGCTTCAAACTGGGGACAGTGGGACAATCGTGAGTTCCATGTCGGAGAAACGACTGCACACACTGTAACCCTGGTTTTGAATCTCAGTAGGCTGCCTATTTTCCGAGAGTCTCCGTACTGATCACATGAAGCGCACCATGGAGAGCCACGAGCTCTGCAGCTGTAGGAGTATTGATATGAGAAGTCTTGAGCCGTTGGGTTATTCCACTTGTTGTTATAACTACAGCGCCATCGAAACTTGTTGATGTAGTTGATCCATCAGTATAGACGTGTGCGCAGTCGCTGTATTTCTCGTACAAGAGGAGTAAACCAAGTTTCTTGAATGCAGATGACGGTAAGTCCGACTTACTCAGAAATCCTGGGTTTGCGAGGTTTACTTGAGTACGGCTCAAAAACCATGGAGAAATCGAAGTTCTTGCCGCAGGTGCTTATCTATACGTAAGAGAGTCACGCTGCGTGAAGACAGTTGCACTGAATGTCGTGTGGGACCTTTCTACTGGGAGGCTTGCGAAGGGGTCGGTAGGGGTCCGGACGAAGTGCCTTATGTGCACCTGCATTGTTTCAATAGTAATGTGCGCTCTGATATTGTAATTTTGTGTGATTGCAATACTTCTGTCGTTGACGCGCTGCGCGGTAGATCAAGGCATATCCTGAGGGCTGGGGCTTGGATACCTTGGATTGTATTCAATTTAGTTCTGCAGGTGTTTGAGGCTGTACTGGTAGGCTGTACCGCAGGAATCTAATAAAGAGGACCATGTAAAGTTGCAGCATAGATTGTACTGACACTCCCCAGGTCTTTCTTGCTAGGAACCTAAACACATGGCAAATTCCCGTCCGACGTTTTTAATAGCGAAGCTGTTTAAGCTGGAGGTAGTCCGGTAGTGTACGCCCGAAATGTGTGCCGATCCTGGAGGTACTTCAGAAAGGGTCGAAGGGCAATGGCACCTACCCCTGTGAACTAGCGAAGCTGTTTAAGCTCGAGGATTGTCCGTCGAGTGTACGCCGCAAAACCTCCGCCTAGTGATGACGTCACCATGCATCACCTAGCAACGCTTTGCCCCAGTTCCGCCGACCGCTCCGAGCCTCTCCACAGCTGCGTGAGCCGTGACGTCGTCGCGCGCGCTGCATCGCTTTGCCTTAGGTTTGTCGAGTCATGACGTCACCGCGCCGTGCGGAGTGGTTGCCGCGGCTGCGCAGAGACGCGCAGAGACGGAGCTAAGCCGTGACGTCACTGCGCTGACCCACGGGATATATAGCTCCACGTCGCCACCACGACGACACCAAAGTCACACCGTCTCTGCGCCGAGCATGTCGCCGCGAAGATGGGGCGGCAGAGGAAGCGCGTAACTCCCGAAAAAGAGGAAGCGTGGCACGAAAGCCGCCGCGCCGCTACTCGAGAGCGAGTGAGACGAAGTTGGTCCGATCCTGAGTATCGCGCCGCCGAAGCGGCGGCGAAACGTCAGCGATTCGCAGATCCGGAGTTACGAGCCCGCGAAACCAAGCAAAAGCGTTTTAGCGTCCGGTAGCGTCCAGATACTTTAATGACCGAGTGAGAGCGAGAGAGAGAGAGAGAAACATGTTTAATGTGATGCTGGAGATGTTAGTCTGGCTATTCACCTGACATGCTACTCCAGGTGCTGGGTGATGATTCTGATGTGATTACAACCGGCACTAAAGCGAAGAGCACGTTTGTCGTAAGGCTACCCGGCTCAAGCAATAACGACTGCGAGGACCGAAATACAAAGACACCAAAGACTGCGACGACCAAAATACAACGGCTGAATACCTAATACACCTAATAAGTGTTAGACGTTCGGTAAACCAACTATCTAAGCTTTAGGTACTACCGAATGCAGTAAACCTTTCATTACCTATAACCAACCAATTTTTCTACAGTTATTGCGTACTTGCCTTAGTACTTTGCTTACTTTTGCTTGTGTTTTAAAATTACATGTTTTTTATATACATGCTATACCATCACTTTGTATATACATATACAATGGCCGTATAGACACGGTGTTATTCTTGACATTTTGTTTAATTAAGTGTGCTAATATTGGCGTGCTAACTTTTATTTTAACGGTGTTCTATTGTGCCCTTTCCAAATGTTTAAAGCCCACCTCTCGCTTTACAGAATCCACTTTCTTATGTTTTTTATGATATTTAAGATACGTTGGCACTTTTAAACGCTTTCTGCAACTTTTTTTTTTTCAGAAAGACGACTACGTAATAGATATAAAAGAACAACCCAGCACTAAAGAAAGGTAACAAGAGAAAAACATCCGACTTGAAATCAAGTCATACTAATGCACCAAAGACAGCTCACAACAAACGTCGTGTAAAAAACATTTGACCGCATCGTTCTTACATTTATTTACTATATGGAACACAACTTGCTATTCAAGTGCACGGTTAGTCAGCACCACTAGGCGTATAGCACTTTGTGTTCGGACGCAGTAGTGTTTATCATACTGAAATCTAAATAGAACTAATTCACAACCTGTAACAACAATGTATGCACAACGTTATTTTTCTAAGAGGCTGAGATAGCGAATTACATCAGCGCAAGCCATATGACGTTCACACTGAAATATACGAATTACATTCTCCTTCGTTTACGCCAATTCACAGTGGTCGAAGGATATCAAAGTGAACTTGTGAATCGGGGCGCAATAATACAGTTCGACAACGATTTTCAACACGCAAGCTCTGCTGCATTGGATGCCGGCAATGCTACATAGCGGGCTAAATGTGCACTACTTTGCAGATCGGCAAGTTATATTTATTTTTGCGTTATCCTACCATGATAAGCCGGCCTTATTGTTTGTGAAACCGCAGTGGTCAAGATAAAAATGTTGCCAGAGAATCAGACCATACAGTCGAGACAAAGCTGAGGAAGCGCGCGACCTTTATTTCACGTCTCCTTCATTTTCAATGTGACACACTGAGCATCATTTTACATGTAAATACCAAGCACACCTTTTGCACCACCTTTTCTTTTTCTCTTGCAATCTCTATCACTTTAAGGCATTTCAATTGCCCATCCCCTTCCTCATGTAGAGAAGCATGTAGACGACTTTACACACGCCGGCAGAAATATATGCGTTTAATTACACAGCTTTCTCCCTGGCTATATTTATCCCTTCTCTCTCGCGTGAAGCGAAAATCACTTGTTGATTTCGGTAGTAATTACGTACGTAAAAAGAAAATCATTGAGCTTGACAGTGGAATGAATGCAATGTCTTACCTTTGTAGGCAATCATCCCCAACAATGATGACATGTGCACGATCGCCAGCTGTTCCTTTCAACGTACGATAGCCTTGCATTCGTTTCAGTGCCGTATGTGAAATGTAATACTGATTGTAGAGAGAAAAAGAAAGGGAAAGAAATACAAGGAGGTTAGCCAGTGTAAGTACCGGCTGGCTACCCTGTGCTTGTGAAAGGCAACAAAAGGTGATAGAAGAAACAAATAAAAATTAAAGTAAGAAAAATTCATACAATAACGCGACCCTACGCGCTACAACGTTCAAAGTCGGTCGCACAATATTGATTGCAGATGCTTCGTGTGACTGCAGGCATATAGCTGCAGAAGCTTGCGTCCCAACAACTTTTTTTCCTGGCCAAAAGTGCACCCTCGGCGGGTGCTCGCTATTGCGACAGCAACTGTGACAAATGAATGCCTATCGCGCAAGCTCACGTACTCAGTTATCCAAGTTATCCAAGAAGCGACAAAAAAAAAAAAAATCAGGCATCGGCAAATTACATCTGATTCGCTGATTTCTACACATGTGTTGCGTAAAGGTCAACACTGCTTTTTCGCTCTTTCACAGTGTGAAATCTACGCATGGTCAGAGCATTCAGCCCTGGCGACCGTCTCAACGCCACGTGCATAAAGCATTCCTCTTTTTTATGAAGTGCCTTTGTACTCGCTGCATTCGGGCAGGCAGATTCAGACAAACTTCGCAGTTGATCAGGATCCTGCAACACTGCACAAGTATTAAAAAAAACACCAACAACGATAACAAAACGCGATAAAGCCTTGCAAGGCTTTTCTAATGATCCGACTTTCGTCAAAACTCACTGCCTTTTTTCGTTTTGTTTTGTTTATTGGCACTTCGCAGCGTGCATCCTTAAATAAATCAAAATAACTTCAGAGTTCGGTAGGAGAGGATAAAGGATCTCGCTAGTCTGGTGAAACTTTGCAAAAAGAGATGCCATTTTGAGGCGCTTACTGAACATCGAGTGAAATAAGGTCAAGTTCACGATCTTCGCTATCCCGGGACAGCGTTGTTCGAGAGCTCTTTCAGAAATATCAGCGGCAATACGCAAAAAGAGTGTGTATTCCTCTTTTTGCACGTTGCCGCTGCCACCAGCGACAACACGTCGCGACACTCCACCAGCCTCACAAATGCAAGGCGCCAAAGATGACAAGACTGCGCGCCTTTGACAAAGATGGAAGGTTTTATTGAAAACTCGAAGTAGCGTGCCTTCGGCACTCCACTCCATTCGCGACTTCTTATTCGCAGTGACTTTCCATACATCGGCCTACACATTTTGCCTCCGGAGTTCAATTTGAGGGGAATTTGCCACTTCTTTCTTGTTACTGAGTGTAGTCCCGGAAGCGACAGCATCTGAAAATGTTGAAGGTTTTAAAAGTAATGCAGCTAAAGTCGGCTACAGATAGCAAGTGGCTGACAAAGCCACTCGGCGCATGCGCCTGGTTTCATTCTTTGGTCCCTTCTCTCCCTTTTCATTTCTGCACATTTCCTAGTCGGAAATAAACTTTCGCGTTGCCGAATTGTTACCCGATAATACTGGTCCAGTTCACCTCTCGCAGCTGCTCGCAACTCACAGGTAGATTGTAACAGTGGCGATAAGGACTCAAGTGTGTCAAGGAAGGCATCCTATACCATAGAGAACCTAGTAGGCGAAGAGTGGCCACTGAAATTCCGTTTTGTGGCCTGTTTAGTAACAGTATGAACACTCATCAGATGGTACAACAAAGTCTGCCTTAGTCTAACATTCATTCCACCTCCACTTTCCTCCCATGCATCCACTGAATCCTGATTATGATTGTCTACCTCACCAAACAATCCGTATGTTTCCCTAGCCGCCAGCTCGCGTCCACGCTCTTCTGACGTTGCTGCTGTGCCAGTTACTTTAACACCAGCCGAATTAAGCGCCTTGCTATTGCGGTAAGTTATTCCTGTTGCTTATCATCAAGGCTGGTATTTTGTAGCGATGCGTTATGATTTATTCTATACTAGAATTGTCATCCACCGCTCACGGCCGGCTGATCCCGTTGAAAACGTGAGCGGGCCATCGCTCTGACCACTGACCGAGCGCGAAAAGCACGAAAAGGCATTAGCATCGGAAAAGCATCGCTACAAAATACCGGCCCAGAAGTAATGTAGTTGCTTCAAGCCCTTGGAATACTGCTAGTGCTATATATCACACCCGACTCGTGCAGCCGACGAACAGGGAAGTATCTGGGAAACTCCGAGAGCGCCTTATGTACTATCGCGCTCAATATGAGTTGCAACACGGACATACACAGGTCAGTTCATTCAATAATAAAACTGACAAGTGCCATTTTCTTATACACAGGGTGCTACCAGTAATCAGAAGGTTTTTCAGCAATATTTTTGTGTAGGCGCTACCATGCTACCATACAGGCACTTTATGTATGGCAGCAGAAAGAAAGAAAAAGAAACGAAAAAAAAAAGATTCTTATGTTGCGACTCATATTGATAGCGATAATACATGTAGCATAGCATACGCGCCGGCGCGCGTTGGTCAGTTCGGAGCATTGTATGCATTTGTCAGTTCGGAGCAACGTTTGAATTGCTTGCAACACTCAGCTTCTTGAAACTCGCTTAGTACTGCTACTGTTCGATGCAGCGAAACTGTAATATTTTGATCACCTGCTTCACAACATCCCATGCGCGTTTTAGAAAGCGCAGTTATTGAGTGTTAATGCGCAGTCGCCATCGCTTGGTGAAAACATGTTAACCTCACTGTACATGGTGCATGCGTCTACCCCCTGTGCGGGTTTCAATTCAAAATGACGCGTTTCATGCTCGCTAAAACATCTATGTCGGAGTAGAAAAAGCGCGATAGAGGACGACCAAGCGGTGACACTCTAGAAACCACAGCATGGCGGTTTGTCTCTCACTGCGCTTAAGAACACCACTACAGTCGGGTACGTAAACACACTTCCTCACTTCTTCGGTTCTTCGTATTGCCTATAATTTAGATGATAATTTGGCATTTGCTTTTATTTCAGCCGGATGTAAAACTGAACTGCTGTATGTGCGAGCCTGGTGTAAGAAATATTTCTTACACCGTGCTGATAGTAACAGCACGAGATGCAGAAAATCCTTGTGGTATATGTGCACTGTCCAATCATGTCAGACATAGTTTTATTCTTACGTAAAGTTAGACATTGGGAATGTGATTAAAATGCGTTACTGCATGTTCAAGCGTGCATTTTCTCATTGTGTTAGTCACCACTTAAAAAGAAAATGTTTTAAGACGTCTTACCGCAAACACATTTCGAGCCGCTGCAGCAAGAGTTTCTACTGCTGCTGTAACAACTCGTTCGTTTCAGAATATATACCAAAAGCTACACAACGCCTCTTAGAATAAATAAATTTATAACTGAAATCTGAAATCTTTTATTTGTTTTGGCACCTCCGGGTCTGGATGCGATAGACCCTTGCAACATTTAAGAAAGGCCGACAGACATCATCAGGCTAAGTACGGGAAGACAATCCCAAGAATGCTGATGAAGGAAGGCAAGATGGCAGCAAATGTGCTAACTCAGTATTACGTATTATCTCTTGTAGGACAGCCGATGTGAACAAGGCGACAATGCTAAATATTCCAGGATGAAAACGCGGGCTCCAGTGTAGTCCAACTGAGAAAGGCAGAACAAGAAACTGTGCAAATACAGAATACAGAAACAAAAATACTCTTATATAATTTTCCCCCTATTCCGCGTGACCTGCAAATTTACACTTGGGGCTCATCCAGTAAAAAGAGCGCATTGCGCGAGTTTCATACAGTTGTGAATATGCCGACCTGGAATATAACTGAAACATCAGTGCGTTTTACACAGGGGGCGTAGTTGAATTTCAAGCCTATATAGATTCCAACGTTAAAAAAAAAAACAAACAGAAGTGTGGTTTACTATGAAAATTGAAACCAGAACAGTGATAAGTGGCACGCCGGCGATCTCGGATGATTAACAGTCTGACCAGTCACTGGGAGCGCTGGCGGCAGTGTGGCATTAGGTCACAGGCCGTATGGGTGTCGGCTCTTCAGCTATGGGATTCCGTATGATCCTGCACCCATTCACGACAGCCACCCAGCGCTAGCGCTGAACCTCGGGCTACGGGAATCAGACGACGATAAAGGTAAGCAGCAAGAGTACCTAGTCAAGCATGAAGCTTATTCTCAACCGAACGATGTTAATTACCATAATACGAAAAGATTATTGCTTTTAACTGTCATTCGAACAAATACAATCAAAGTTTCGGACTGAGATGTAGCGCAGCCGCCTCGCAGAAGTTGTGACGACGTTCAGTAGGTAGTTCCACGTACGGCGATCCCAAACGGAATGAAACTTCCGCAAGCTTCAAGATCTTCCATCGCTTCGAGCTATAAGGGGAGGCATTACACGCGTTAGAGTGATTACAGAGCAGGTGTCACAGAACTGTAATCCACCAGAGATCTTAGAGAGAATGATTAAGGAGAGTGAGACACACACCATTTAAAATTCTGACGTCTTACTTCCCAAAACCACCGTCTGAATATGAGGCATGCCGTACTCGGTGACGACGGATTAACTTTGACCACGTTGGGTTCTATAACTTGCACTTAAACCTAAGTACGCAAGCCAAGGTCGCGCGAGCGTTCTTTGCATTTCGCCCCCATCGAAGCGCGCCTGCCGTGGCCGAGATTGAACAAGCTACCTCGACCCCATACCAGTAAGCTAACGTGATAGCCAGTAAGCTAGAGCGGCGGATCGCACACTGCTCACGGCGTGAAGCCGGTGAGGCCCACTAACATGCAAGAGCAGCAGCAAACGAAGGAAAGTCTTAATGTAGTATAAGAGGCCAGGGGATTTTGATCTTGACACTGGAACCGCTGAGCATTAAACGCAACAAACTGCCGCGGACGCTAAGCAAGCGAGGTTTTCAAGATAGCTGATAATGTGAAAGGCGCACGAAGTCACCTAGCACGCGAAAGTGCACATTTTGTGGGCGGGAAGTACGGTTACGTGACCAAGGCCATGCCAAGTAAACCAACGCGTGTGCTTCAAATGTGCGCAGCCAGGCCACTCAGAATGTGCTTATGAATGAAACAGCAAGCAGAATGCTAGCAGGAGCGGGACATCTGATAGAAACCGAAGAGCCTGATATCAGCGCATCACGAATGTAATCCTTTACCCGCACCTGATAAATTGTACCGTCCATCACCCGCCATGGTAGCTCAGTGGCTATGACGTCACGCAGCTGAGCACGAGGTCGCAGGTTCGATCGCGGCCTCGGGAGCAGCATTACGATAGAGGGGGGTAACAAAGAATGTCAGAGTTTCACCCGTAGGCGAAGCATGGATTGCGATCGGGAAATATTAGACAGCTATACGAAGTAAGGATAGTAGTTTTATCGGCCGTATACACTTGCAAACATACGCTTAGTAACGAAATTATCAAACATGGTGTCACGCGCGCACTGCCGGCAAACATGAACACATCTCACTCGATGACCGCGGACGCTCAGTTGTCAAAACGCTGGCGCGAGGAAGAGTGGCAGCAGTAGCGAGCGAATTTTCCTTCGTGCCGCCTCTCGCTTCGACGCGAACTAAGCGGCGAGAACACAGCGCACACCAAGCCATCAGCCCTCGCCACGCCTATAGACTCTGTACGCGCCGCAGATCGCTTTCCCGGCAGCGCCTGCGGGCCGCGCCATACGCAGCCACCGTCTGAGTACAACGCCACCCTCCCTGCATGCTGCCTTGCGCGCGGAAGCAAGACAGCGCGCTTCCTGCTTCCTATATACCCGCCTTCCTCCCTTAATTGCGCGCGCGCTAGGTCTAGCCACCATTCTTCTCGGCTCACCCTTGCACGCTTTTACTCGCGCCAACAGCATACAGCGCGCGGCCGCGATGTTATTGCAATTCAATTTATATGGAACATCACGGCGACGGTGACGGCAACGGCGGAAATGCGCACAGAGTGCCTATATATTTGCTATCGCAATAAAACGCTCATGTACCGTGGATTCTGTACACGTTAAAGAACTTCAGAAGTTCACAGTTAATCCGGAGTCCCCCCCCTCCCCCCCCCCCCCCCCCCCTATGACATGCCTCATAATCAGATCGTGGCTTTGGCGCGGCATGCGGTAACCGGCATGCGGCAATCAAGGCATGCGGTAATCGGTAATCGCGGTAATCACGGCATGCGGTAATCGGCATGCGGTAACAAGGTAGACAGAGATGACCTCAGCCAGTCGATGATCGTCGCTCTCTTCGTGTGCGTAGGAGGGATCACTGGCACAAAAATGAAGCTGCAAAAAGCATATACCTTATATAGAATCGCTGTCTTCGTGCACCGCTGTCCAAATGAAAGCAAATGCCCGTAAGATTGATTATGATAATTTTGCTTGACAAAGTTGAGCATCAAACTAAGAAACGTTTTCTATAATATTACGTATGACGAGACTGAGTACTTTTGTGTTACGTGCCACCTTTTGCCCGGATTAAATTCACGATTTGGTCCGTCTTGGGAATTGATCTTAAGGAAGCAATCTTCGATACATCACCACCGATAGTCCAGCATATCGGAGGGCATCTGTTGAGATTGACAGGGACCTTTACTCTATCTGCATCTAAGTGAACAAAGGAAAATATATTCTGATTAAGCCCCCCAAAGAGAAAGAAAAAAAGGAGAAGGGAATCTGCGGTTCTTCGTCGCTGGAATCTCAATGAATGCGGAAAGAACTTGACAGACCATTTGGAGCTCGCTGCTTCTGTCATGAAGGAAGTCCTTTGATCCAAATGCTTTTCCATAGCACTCAATTCCGTGAAGAAAGTGCGAGAAAATTTTAAATTAATCTGGTTTTCCTGAACATGGCCCGCTAACTGCAGCTTCCTCTCGTGCCAGGTTCGGCATCACGTAATATAGAATAGATTTGCTGCGGCTCGTTCTCATTCAGAAGATGCCCCATTTTTCTCTTTTGAATCTAGACCATTCAAATAGCCTTTATTTTTATTCGGTATTAGTTAAATGTAACATTTTTTTTCATCAGTGTACACTCGTGAGCAAAACGTTTAGGAGACGTATGTGCAGTGCGCAAAACATTTTCTCTTCGCAGTTTGGGCATGCCGGCTGAAGTCAAGTGGTGCAGCATACGGTGCGCGCGTTCAACCGAAACAATGTATTGAAACAAATCTGTGAAATTTTTTGCTGATGCCATGGTCTCCAAGCTTTAGCTCTCGAGTGTAAGTATAGGCGAAGTTAAAGGCGAACTATCGGTACGATAAGGCTTTGTGGATGTGACCTCTTCGAGCGGCAATATATTTTTACGTATGACCGATGCCCCTCGAATACATGAGCAATGGTTCCCGCCACATTTCATAAGCTTCATTCAGATTTCTTTATATTCTTTTTTTTTTTTTTGCAGAAGGCCGCTTTCCCTTTCTGTGTGCACAGTGTTATAAGTGACGCAGACATACATTTACGTAAACGGTAATTATATATGTGGTTCAATATGTAAAGATAATAGCCCCGGCTCCTCTGGCGCCATTATGTCAAGCAAAATGCTGCATTAGACAGCGCTTCACCGCAATAAAATGGACGGCTAAAAGAAATGTTTTATGATAAGATTGCATGCATGTAGGTCGGAGCTATTGGGGAACATGGCATTGCCTTAGCTACATATTCATTCCTACAATAAATATTGTATCATCTTAAAATCGATATCATTTTCCACTGTTGATAGTGCTACCCTGCGCACGGAAAATTAAGCAGAAAACATGCCTGATGTCTTTTCATACCCATGTTAAAGTGTGCACGTGTGTTAGTTTTATAATTTCAATGTTTTCTTTATTGCGCACGAGCTATTCGCGATCATTTGAATAGCTTATTTATTGTTATTGCGTTCACGGCCCATCTAGCCAATTAAAAAATTTTGAAGGCTGCACTGCCCCTCCCTTTCCGTCAGGTAATAGCCCGACATGAGTGAGTGAGTGAGTGATGATCATAATGATGATCATGATGTTGTCACTGTCCATCCTATTAACTCTCTGCAAATTCCCCCTTGATTTAATGACAGGGTTCAACTTACTTATCGGAGTCATTTGTGGTGGGTTGTTGAAGATTGTGATGTTATCAGCCCTCGTATCTGAGCCGTGCAGCTACATTACCACCATTCATTCTCAGTGACGTACATTATCCTTTTCCATTGTCCTTTCGTTTTGGCTTCCCCCTCTCCCAGTGCAATGTAGGAAATCAGATGCAACCTGATCAAGGCCTTTGCAATTGCTTTTACTCCTTTCTGTCGCTCAGTGATGCACGTGCAGGGTCAACAAATGGCAGATCCCTACATTTGCACGGTCGAGAGACCGCGATGCTTGTAACGTTTGAGTAGTATCGAGGCCATGCATAATAGTACGATGCATCACTCATAATTTTGATAATTTTGTCGCCCTGTAATATACAAAGACTGGGAGTGTTCATTTAGCTAATTTCAAAAGGGGGGGCCGACAAGAGCCCCTTGAAGAAAGCGCAGCGAATTTATACATGAGGTGGGCGGCCTCAACAGTGGCGCCATTAGGCTGTGAAGGCACAAGGAAACGCCCCTTTAAGCTTAAATACAGGAATAGAAGCGTAAGCGGAAAAAGCAGAAGACAGTTTATTTTTTTTATTTGCACATGCGAAGAAAGGCAGGGTGTGCTTATTAAGCTGTGAAAAAAGACGAAACGATTTCATTGTTTGACTTGTGCAGCACACACGTGTATCTCGTTCTTTTGCACGTTCATACGATTGATGGTAAGAGCCTTGCTGCGCACCAAATAAGACCATCAGCAAAAGAACACAAAGCACCAGTGTTTGGCACGTTACAGTGATTTTATATTTTCAATTCGGTCTGATTTAAAAGCGAAATCTAAGGGTGTTTTTTTTTTTTCGCTGGCTTCCGTCGTCAATTACGCACCCCATATTTCTTACAAGAATGTAAAGAAGGAAACATGCATACAAAGCAACGGCTTTGTTTTCTTAGCACAGTTGCGTACGGAAGGTCCTTCAGAGTCATGCCTCAATGGCTTCTGAGTTCGCGGTTCTGTTACCGTAGCAGTAATCCCTGACAGGATGCCTGAACCCCTATTTATCGAAAACTATAAATACATTTGAAGTCAAAATAGATTATTTCACAAGTTCTTTGCCGCAAAAAGTACTTCAATGCGTTCAGCAGAAGCGGAGTTAATTGGCAATCAAACACCCCCTTCGCGGTGCTTCCGCTCCTTCTTCAATGACTTGCACTGCGAAGGATACGGCGGAACGGAGCGTGCCCACAACGCTCCGCCTACTGGACGTCAACGTAACGCACGGTTCAAATTTGATTTTGGATGTTCATAGGCACCACTACTACGATTTCAGCGCCAACGACGCGCCAAACGAGGTTGTCCTCCGCTAGGCGTAGGGCGCTTAGTCAGCGGACTCGTCGCGGCACCTGGCGGCGGTCACGGTATCTACGCTACGTAGCAGACCGCAAGTTTACATGTAACTGCAGTGCGCATGCGCAGCGTTTTATTTTTGCATGCCAGGGCTTGAGTACGAGATCGCTCTCAAATGCGGCAGTCTGGCCGTGCTACGTGGTGCGGACCGACTTTGTCCTGCACCACCTAGACCAACAGAGAGTAGCCGCATCCAACTTGCGCATTTTGAATCGCTATCAATAGCTTAATACGAAACGAAGTCTGCCAAGGCTTCTAGCCAGGAGCGGTCAGGAGTGAGCGCGCACTGGCAAGAATGCATGAGGTCCTAAGTTTTCCGTGGTCAGAGACTAGTTGAGTGTTCAAAACTAGTCGAAATCTGCGAGACCCGACGGATACGACACCGATAAGCAGGGCGGCCAAAGTTTAATTCCTACGTGGGTGGCCGTGACCGAGCGTGAGCAGACGATAGTCGGCTTCTTCCTGAAGTACGTGGATGTTATTGAAATTCGAACGCAGATTTTCGCTTATTTCAGCCTGTTTATAATACTGCGCCAATATATATACTACCAGTAACAGTACCAAGAAAATCACTGATGTAAATACCCTTCTTGATTGATGTCTGTTATTGGCCAATAGCAGCCGCGTATGGGAATCTACTATATTACAAAATAAACCGTCCAGAAAAGAGTGAGGATCAGGCTTCTGTTGTAAGAGAGCATTGAGAAAAAGGTGACTTCGTGCTCCGCTTGCGAGCTCCACGCGCCGCGCACTTCTGCAAAATTTGGCTGAGATGTTCACCGCAGCGTATGCTACTCGCCGACTGTGTTTTTTCACCATATCCTAGGGGTGGTTGAGGACCCCTTTAAGGCATTGAGCCACAATATGAAAAGTAATCGATTATCAAATGCTCTCTATCGGCGAGGTAGCTTAGAGCGTGTGATCGTTGAGCATTTTGCGATTCGAAGCAATTCCATCTTCGTTCCTGCAACTACAAGCGCACTTGACCAAGCGTGTTTCTTAGCTTGTCTCAAATAGCGGCTTCTCCTCCAAAAATACGCATGGGTCACGTTCTGTCAATATTTTGATTGCGAAATCCAAGAACGGTCTATTGGGGGCGAGGGTCTTTGAAATAAAACGCACGCGAATACAAAGAGCACTGAAGGGCACAGTAAGACCACATTGCACGCCTAATTTACCCTCCTTACATCTTCGATGCAAGATCAGAAAGGGGACACTGTCCACCATCAACGATAATTGAGAGAGAGAGACCAAGGAGAGGAAAGGCAGGGAGGTCAACAAGACGAGCGTCTGGTTTGCTACCCTACACTAGGGGTAAAGGAAAGAGGGAACAGAAAGACGAAAAAAGGGAAAGAGGGAGTACAGAATACACGTGGGACGATGTACACGAGGGTTGATGTACACGTGGGACGATGTATACGTGGTACATCGTCCCACGTGTACTCTGTACTCCCTCTCTCCCTCTCTTCCTCTTTCTATTCCCTCTTTCCCTTACCCCTAGTGTAGGGAGTAGTGTAGTGTAGGCTGTATTTTAGATATAATATTGGTGCATTTTCAAGTAACATGTTCGTAGTACAAAAACAGCGAGAAACTCGGGATCTCCCGTGGATTTCTATCTTTTTTTAAGTGTTAACCTGTTCTGTATTGCTGTGTAAACCATCACCGTGACCATATTTTATGTATCCATACAAAGGAAAGTACACTTACTCGCTCTTAATTGCTACATTCAATTTAGTACCTGTCCAGTATACCTTGGCACAACCGCGTTTGTCATATGCGCCGATGATGATGAGTAACGACACGCGCATGTGACAGCCCCGTGATAAAAATAATTAGTGTGGAGGCACCGCCGTAGTGCCGCTTGATAATGAATTCTCATAGGACCGATCTGTCAATCCATCCATCCAGCTGCAGGGAACATCCTTCGTATTGCGGGGCGCCAGCGGTCGCTAAGTCGTCATTATTTTGAAATCGTTTGGCAGTCCCCAGCATCTTATAACTTTGAACCCCAATGCAATTACTGTTTCCGCAGCTAAACCGTGTAGACAATTTTTTTCGAGCTCCAATGGCCTGGCCAGTACGTACTTAGTTGGGCCAAAGGCTTCGCTCAAAGGCTGTGAGAGATGGAGCATTGTGAAGTAATTCTATCTAGTAGCACCTATTTCTCCTGGCTCGTAGAGGTAAGAGTTTATTGAGATGCAACGTTTCCTCAACACCAATAGTTGCGGAAAGATAGACATTCCCCGGGCCAGTGTGGGAAACAAGATTCTTGGCTTGGCAGCAGCTATCTTTTGGCCGCAATGAAGGTTTTGCATATGATTAGTATGTATTCCCGGTTGTGTAATCGTGTCTTGGGTCAATGTGCAAGCGAGCGTATCGTAGTACAAGAAACATGAGTTTCTGTCCACGACCTTGAACGGCAAGACGAAGGTTGCATACACGAAATAGCTTTCGCGCAGCCGCGTCAGCTGGGGAAGAGATCTCCGAATCAAGTAGAATTTGTGCTCCTTGTGACGGCTGATGGCATTTCTGCATATCTGCAAAATCCCTTGCACTGTGCCACCCGGGAAATTTGCGCCCCGGCAGCCATTTAGATAGGTCACGACTCTGCGGGCCACCCACTGTTGCAAGACTTTTGTGCATTGCTTTCTAGTGTATATTGCCCCTGTCGTAGACAGAGCAATATCTTCATTCGGAAATCAGCTAATGGTGTTTCGGGCTGTATCATCTATTTGAGTTCAGTGCTATCTGTTAATGTGATCTGTGAATCCGCTGGTCTGGCAGTTTGTTATGTAATTCATTACTTATTTCAACTTACAAATCTTGCGGCCTCTCTGTAACTCGGTACTGAGGCATTGCTTTACTTGTCTTTCAACAGCATCTTGTTTTTGCAATGCTGGACAACGCAATACTTGTATCTCTATTTTTTGTTTCATTCATTCATTCATTTATTTATTCATTTTTCTTTCTTTGTTTCTTTCTTTCTTTGCACTGAACGCAGTACAGGGTCTATAAAAGCTCTAATATGTTAAACTGAGTTTATTGTAAAAGCTAATATCTAATTCATCACATTGTGGCATGAATTACAGTTTCTCAGACGAATTAAACGCAAAATATAATGTGTGCAAATGAAAAAGAACTGCGAGGTGCGACCATCTTTCCGGTTATGTGATTTCTTTTCAATTGGAGCCACGTCATCACGTCGTTCCGTATTTTCACTTATTTCGTTAAAGTCTACACAAAGCGACAAGGGGGCCTGCGTAAATACGCGTTGAAAATATCAAACTTTTCCCTCATATCGCTGTCAAATTTTCGTGTCGGCGTTGAAAGTCGGAAGAAGAGGTGTGATTTAGCACCTACATTTGCGTTGCAGAGGTTTATTGCTTAAAAGTTAATGTGTCGTCTGCGTACACCTGCTTTAGACAAACGCCAGCGTGTTGTTATTAGGAGCAAGTCTCGGAAACCACTGCCTATGTAAAAACTACAGTGAGTGAACCACTACAGCCATGCTCCGGAAAGTAACTTTCACCTGTAAAATGTGTCTCTATGGTGTATTTCCCACCGAGGGAAGTGCTTATAGCGACAAGTATTTACAAATATTTTTTCTCCTTATATTCCTATTACTAGTTAGTCATTTCCTATTGCGCGTAATAATTTAGGGACCGATTTCACAAAGCTTTTGATTCGTTAGTATTGTTTCCCTCTGAACGGTCGCCTTTGCCAATGATATGCCTACTTCACGATTAGATGGCATCTATCTTTACAAGTAATTATAGCCATATAACTTTTTCGTGACTATGGGCCCAGAACAAGAAGGGGAAGATATACCGGGCACACAGGGCTATTGAAATACTGTCTCTGCGCAACGTGAATTTTCAGCTTTCCTGAAAGAGAATAAGTAAACGGTGTCATCCTTGAGCACATCCGAAAAAGCCGACAAACTTTTTCCGCGCATCGCGAAGTGCGTGCAGGAAGAGCGAGAACCGCGGCAAGCTATCAAGCGTCGCAAACCAAGGATGTTTTTTTCGCAAACAGCCCTCCTATATGGGAGCCAAGCGCGGCGCTTGGAAGACCTTTTTCCGCTTCATTTCTCGCGCAAGCCCTTTTGTAAAGTTTTACTTTCTCCTTGCGACGGAGCTGTACGATTAAGCCCTTCCTCGCAATGCCAGGCGACGCAAGGGCAGCTAAGGCCAAGGGTGTTGTTTGCGGAAAAGAAAAACGGATCGTCTGTCACTCGGATTACCCGTCATCGCGCTGGTACGCAGATATCGGATTGGCGACGAGATGATAACGACCCCGGGACTTGTTTGCAAGCTTGCCGAGCGCGGCTTGAATCTCGCCGTCGCGGCCTGCTGCTGCTGTTGCACCACGGGGTCGAGTGAACAACACGTTTCGAGTGTAATACTCTCGCCTCAGTCTTTTGTTACGAGGATCACACACGCGGGGTGACGGAGGCGACATTCGGAAGCACACTATTTGTTTACGAGTTACGAAAACGTGTTTGCACTGATTGCTTTTTGGAATCTCTCTTTTATGTTTGCGAATGCTCTGAGAGAGCCATGGTGCATGTTTTCTATAGCGCATGCGCGCTCCTTAGGAGGAACCAAGATCAACCGGAATCTCATCCGGAACAATCAGCACTACACCGGTGCAGTTGCAGTTACTGCTCGTCGCCTGCAGCGCCCCCAAGTCAGCTGTCCTGTAAAAAGGATCACCCACGCCGACCGAGCGGGATTTGCAGCCCAAAGCTTCGAGCTAATAGTGTGCTGTTTTTCTAGGTGAGTGTGTAGCAACGTGCCCCTTGATAGTTTTCTTCTCTTGCTGACTGGCTGCAATTCCCCATTGTGCCCACAGTCATTGATTGATTAGCTATGGGTACTGATTTGTGCACTTACCGCGCCCGCATCGGCTGTTTCGTTCAACCGAGAAAAATTGCGGATCCACGTAGCCTTGTATGGCTCCGGTCGAGTTCGTTTGGTCGTCGTTACTTTGTGGGCGGTCGCCTAGTGCTTGTATTTTTTTCGCTTGCTCATTTACTCATTTGTGCGGGTGACGTTGAGGTAAATCCGGGTCCGGATAAGGTTGATCAACTTGTGACATTGGTGAAGGAACTGACAGTGTCGAACGATCGATTTCACAAGGAAGTGACGAATAAACTTAAAGACATCCACACTACTGTGACAGACGTGAAAAGGCGGCTCTCCAAAATTGAGGAACGACTTGAGACTGTTGACAACCTAAGTGAAAGTGTTACAACTGTCGGCTCTGTTCTTCAAGAATCTCAAGTGCAGTTGAAGAGCATCGAGCAGAAACAGACTCAACAAGCAAATCTCGTAGTGGATGACCTGAATAATCGAATGAGGCGAAACAACCTCGTATTCAAGGGTATTCCTGAACAGACTACTGAAAAGTGGAGCGATACGGAAAAACTCATTTCTGAATTTGTCACGACAAACCTGGGCATTCAACCAGGTGAAATAGAGCGAGCTCATCGAGTCGGCCAACGTAAACCCGATCGCATTCGGCCTGTTGTGGTGAAATTTCTGAACTTCAAAGATAAAAACAATATCCTGAAAAGCGCTTTCAAACTAAAAGACCTGGTAACCCCGCGCGTCTGGATCGAGGAAGATTTTTCACCGCGAATGCAACTGATCAGGAAAACGCTCCGTGATTTCGCGCGTGCGAACCGCCTGCAGAACGAGAAATACAAACTACAGTTTGATAAGCTTATAATGGGTAACGGTATTTTCACTGTCGACCCTTCAAGTAATGAAGTGGTCCCCATTCCTAGACACGCAGCTCCGACGAATGGCAACTGACGTCTCAACGCTGCAGAAAATAAAAAGCTGTCCATAATTGTGGCAAATTTTAGAAGTCTTTTCAGAAAACAGGATCACCTTTGTGCGTTTGTCGAGTCCTGCTCTGCTGATATTATACTGGGAACAGAGACATGGCTGTCGTGCGATGTGTCCGACAAAGAATTATCTTTTTCTAAAAATTTTGTTTTGTTTCGAAAAGACAGGATTGAAACGCGAGGCGGTGGTGTTATAATTGCAGTAAACAAAAAATTCCAAGCGCGCCTACTTGACACGGGTTCCGGTATTGAAATTTTGTGGGTCATGCTCCAGCTTTCATGTGTAACTTGTGCCATTGGGGTTTGTTACCGTCCGCCTGACTCTCAGGACACATTTATTCAATTGCTAAACGAGTCATTAACCTTTTTGTGTAACAAATTTCCTGGCTCACCTATTATTCTTGCGGGTGACTTTAATTACGCTGGAATTAACTGGCGGACGGGCACAGCCGAAGGCGGCCCAAGGAAAGTTGAATGTAAAAATTTTCTCGATATGATTTCGACATACGGATTAAGCCAAATGGTTTCGTTGCCAACAAGGGGGGATGCCATCTTGGATCTTGTGCTCACCACTGAACCCGTCAACGTGTGTGTTCATGTGTTAGATTGCATCAGTGATCACAATGTCCTCCATTGTGAATACGAGCTAGAGCGTAAAAAAAGAGTACAAGAAAAGAAAACAATTTATGATTATGCGCGCGCAAATGTCGAAATGATCACCAGTGAGCTCTCGTCTTTTTGTGGTGAATTCCTGAGTGGCATGCATGATCGTGATAGCAATGATAACTGGACGATTGTTTGTGGCAAGCTGACTGAACTTAAAGAAAAGTACATTCCAAAAATGCAAATAACTCTGTCTACTGGAAGCGCGTGGTTCACCTCTCATGTAAGGCGCTGTATTAATAAAAAGAAACGCGCTTACTCGAAAGCTAAGCTGTCGACATCTGATGATGCCTGGAAGTGCTATTGGGAACAGTCAAAGTTATGCAAAATCGAAATTGAAGCAGCTAAAGACAAATTTTTTAACCATGATATTTCCAGCATGTTAGCTAACAACACAAAAAAATTCTGGAAAGTAATAAACCCCAAACCGTCCTCATCCTGCTTCATATCTATAACGAAAGACAACGAGTTCCTTCCACCATCAGAGGTCGCTACTGCATTAAATTCTTTCTTTAGTTCTGTTTTCACAAGTGAACTTCCTGTTCCCGCCAATATTGACGTCGGTTCTGTTACTTCCATTATGAATGATATCATAATCACTCAGAAGGGCATAGAAGCTGCTATTGATCGTCTTTCTAACAGCTCGGCTCCCGGTCCAGACGGAATCTGTCCAAAACTATTAAAAATAACTAAACCAGTGATATCCCGCATCTTCGCTTGTCTTTTTCAACAATCTATTGATTCAGGATGCGTACCTGACGGATGGAAAATAGCTAAAATAATTCCAATCTTCAAGTCCGGTGACCCTTCATCTGTCTCTAACTACAGACCCATTTCACTGACCAGTATTCCATGTAAACTACTAGAACACATTATTTCATCAGCAATTATGAAATACCTAACAGAGCACAATCTTCTTTTCATTAACCAACATGGGTTTCAGCAGGGTCGTTCATGCGAGACGCAGTTATTCGAGCTAGTCTCCGACTTTTACCAAGCTATTAATGACTCATCACAAGTAGACGCCATATTCATTGATTTTGCGAAGGCGTTTGACAAGGTAGCTCATAACCGTTTATTAATGAAACTTCGCTGTTTTAATATAAATAGTAGGACCACTAATTGGATTAGAAACTTCTTAACTAACCGGTACCAATTTGTAACTGCTAATGAATTTTCCTCTCCGCGATCCCTAGTTAAATCAGGGGTGCCGCAGGGCTCTGTATTGGGACCTATTTTATTCCTGCTTTACGTTAACGACATCAACAGTAACATTAAATCTACAGTTAGACTATTTGCAGATGATTGTGTAATTTATAGACGAATAACTAACCCTTCCGACGCTGACACTTTGCAATCTGACCTCGCGAAAATTACGGACTGGTGTCGAAAGTGGCAAATGGAAATAAATGTTTCAAAAACTAAGGCTATTGCTTTCACTAGAGCTTCTAACCTGCAGCTAACCGAATACTCGATGAACGGCATTGCTATTGCTCATGCTGACACAATAAAATACTTAGGAATTCATTTTTCTTCAAACCTTTCGTGGAATCAACACATCGATGCGATCACTAGCAGCGCGTGCAAAACACTTGGCTACATCAGGCGTAACCTTTACTCGGCAAACCAGTCCACTAAATTATTAGCGTATACGACACTGGTTCGTTCAAAAATGGAGTACGCGTCTTTTATTTGGAACCCGCATCAGTCGTACCTCATAAACAAGCTCGAGTCAGTCCAAAACAAAGCAGCCCGCTTCATTACGAAAAATTACTCACGAACGTCCAGCATCACCAACATTAAAAATTCTCTAAATCTTCCCTCTCTAGAAAATCGTAGACTCATAGCACTTCTTTCCCATTTTCACAGGCTTTATCACTGCAGGTCGTCTTTCAGCGCATGCCACATCAGGCCCGCACATCGTATCTTCCCGCGCCTTGATCATCCCTTTAAAGTGCAGCCCGCTCTGGCGCGCACTAACTTCTTAAGTCATTCGCCTCTCTTTCTCGCAATATATCATTGGAATAAGTTACCAAATGAAATAGTATCCATTCTAAGTCATGACGATTTCCTAGCAAAACTAAAAGACTATTTTAAAGTACACACATAGGCTTTTCTTGCGCAATCGTTCAAGGCGCCATCCATTGTGGTCTGGGGTTTTTTTTTTTTTTTTTTTTTTTTTTTTTTTTTTTTTTTTTTTTTTTTTTTTGTCATCAACATCTTTTGATGCTCCGTGCGCACTTGGCTCTGTTTTAGGTGAGCACCAAGTTCCTTGTACTGCTTAGTTTCTTATTCTTACTATTTTACATGTATTTATATATATATATATATTTTTTCTTATTGTTACATGCTGTATTTGCTGTTGTATGTACCTCTTTTAACAAGGATTTTTCTTTTGAATTGCTCATTCTAAGTAACCTTGATTTTGTGCTACACCCCTTTTAATGGCTATAGGTGTCTTGAAAGTTTAGTATGTGTTCTTGTAACAGCTTTTACGGTTTCTCTTTGATCTTTTTTTCCATTTGTGTTCTTGTTTTTATTTTAACATGCATTACCTGATTGAATGCGTCTACTGTTACTTAATGATTTACTATACCATCCCTATGTAATGCCCTACGGGCCTTTAGGGTACTTGAATAAAAAAAGTAGCGGCTGTCACAACGTGGTAGCTATTTTGTCGACAAACTACTGTTACTGTGATGTAGGTATTAGCCTCGTGCACGACCAACTGTGACGCTGCGAACGGCGCTCCGGTGGCGTCAGACGGGGCATTAGCATTTGTCTTCTGCTACGCTCCGGCTAAAATAGTTAAATTTTCATGCGTTTGCTCGCGCTCTGACTGCATGCTCGCTTAGCACGGCGCTGTCCTATGAGTATCTCTTGCTTTTGCTAGTGTTAGATTTATAAATGCCAGCATTAGGACGACAACAAACGTTATATATTTAATGTAACCGCCCGATGGGTTACCCAGTGGCACCGGAGTTGCGCTGCCAAGTTCGAGGTCGCCGATTCGACTCCGGCCGCATTTTAATGCAATCGAAATGCAAAAATGCAATGTACCTCAAGCGGCCAGTGACGCAGCAATCTTGCGTGCATTCTCGGGCTTCTTTCCCGGTCGGAAAAACACTTTTACGTAGCACGTATTCAGTAACAGAAAGCTGTATCGGTTGTTTTTCATGTTGCTCTGCAATCTTCTCATTGACACTTGTCATCTAAATGTGATATTTTAGAAGTTGATTAGTTAATTAGGACTAATTATGTAATTAGGCGGAATTCAAAAGATAATCTGAGTATCTCCAAGCGACGGCAAACAACATTACCTTGGTTCTGTCCAGCTGCGTGGCATTTGCGTATTTAAAGTCATGGTGTATGATTTTTGGTACACCCTGTATACTGTTCTATGTTCATGCCTGACTCACGTTTCAAATACTCGAGCAGATAACATCGGCCTACAGCTTCAAGTTGCCGTCACGTAGCGATGGCGAGCACACGCGCGGCGCAGCAGCGGATTGAGTCCCCCCACTGATGTCACACGTGAGAGGGATGCCACTCAAAGATCTCGGGGCTAATAGCACCATAGGTGGATTCCTTTCGAGGACTTCCATGAAGGAACCGTGCGACGCGAATGCTCTCGCATGGTGATGGCGCTCATGTGTGTGTCGGAAGTCGACTTCTCAGTTGAAGTCTCCAAAGCTTAGTTCGCAGGCTTCACCTTGTACCTTGGGATCTATTTTGGTTTCGAGGTGTTTTTCGAGCCATTCGTGAAAACTCTGCTTCTAAAATAATTTCTTTGGCTTCACGTGCCTGAACCACTGACCTCATTATGAGGCACGTCGTAGTCGGCACTCTGCAGTGATTTTGACCCCCTGGGGTTATTTAATCTGCATATAAATCTAAGAACACCAGCATGTCTCTTTCTTTTTTAACTTCGCGCCCATCGAAATGCGGCCGCCATGGCCGGGAAGCTCGTAGCGCAACGCCATAGCGACTGGGCTACCGCGGCTGGTGAGATTCTTCTGCGTATCAGCCTTGGCGCAAAAAGAAAAGAACTTGCCTTTCTATTTCGCTCTCTCTCTCTCTCTGTTTGCCTACAATAACGTCGCAGCCCTCGCCACTCGCATGCGTCACCAGTTGTTAATTGTATTTTGTATCTTCTGAGGCAATCATGATGATTAACAGCTATTGAGGATGAGGACGAGTCTGTTCGCGTCCACAGACGATGCGGATGAAATTCGAGGTTCCGGCAGACTGCGGTAGCACACATGTTCCAGATGCGGCCCGTTGCTCAGAGAAGAAGAAAGAAACAAAAATCTGACTCTAATGAGAGATGACGCTTTCGGAGCTTCGTGCCAGCGGCAAAAGATAGACTTCACTATCTGTTGCCAGTGTATACTGTTACAGAAGTCTTTCTAAATCACGAATGTTTACACAGTTTCAGAGATTGAAAAGTGTCCAAGTGTTGCCAGGCGGAATATGGGCTCAGTTTCAAGCTCAGAGCAATCCTTTGCTGTCAAGAAGCAACCACGCACTGTCGGCCAGACAATGTTGCGATATGCACCGCCACTGGCTGGAAGCTGTTGCGTAAAATATAATAGAACGCTCTTGCCCGTACTTTGGTTTTCTAAGGTTTTATTGGACGTAAAGTTAACCACGGCGCTCAGTAACGGTAATCTTATTTGCAACACGGAAGGGAGCTCTCTCGATCTACTATATCTTGACAATTCCCCATCATATCGCATTTACTTCGTTTGTTTCTTTTCTTTTCCATTTTCTTTTGTCTGTCTGATTCACTTATATTCTACTTCTTCCCACCTTCTAAACACATGTTTTCCAATCTCTACCTATTCCCTCACCAAGTACACATGACGTATCGTCCCCCACCGGCGTAACTGCCAAAGAACCACCCTTTCTTTTTGCGACATATAAAAATTCTTGGAACATCCTTTTTAATAAACTAATTCCACTTCAGCCTTAACGCGTTTCACGTGTTTTTTTCTCTAGATGACAGACACTAAAACCTCGAGAAATCGACTCGGTGTTTTACTTCTGCGTTATAGTGTCGGGAATGCTCTTCAACTTGCCTTCTGTTTGTCAAGCCCTTCTAACAGCATGACAACACAAAGAGAAGTTGACAAATTAAATTTATTCGCTTACACTTAATATAAACTGAAAGAGAACAATATATTCTGGCAGCCAACTAGAACAAGCAAAATGCAGCAGATCCAACAAGTTGGAATCTGTATACAGCGAAGCTTTGTGTTAGTGCATGAAGAGTCGAAACACGTGTTTGGGTTTATTGAATGTCCACACAAAGTGACACGGAAGGCTTCATTCAGACATTGTAGAGAGTCTAATTCAATGCTGCCGCGAATGGGCGAAGGCTAGCTTACTGTTTTTTTTCCTGCACGGCCGGCGCCGCCGCTAGGCGAATGCGAGGAGGCGAGTGCCATTTGGTGGTGGTATAAGGAACCCAGTGGGGCGGGCGGCGCGCGTCCTGCCTGTGACTGGTTGGAGTATTCGGCTAGAGAACAGCCACGCAAAACCCACGGTTCCGAAAACCCGGCCAGGTCCGCAAATAAAAGCTTAGCTTTTAAGACGCGAACTTGAACTCGTAAGTCAACTTGCACTGCCATCGGTATGTGCGCTCTTACTTTCTCTCTACACAGGCTGTGCGGCTGATTGTCCTTCTTTAACTTCCTCTCGGCGAGTCGCTAGCAATGTTGCGAGTAAGATATCTTGGTATTCACAGTAGGCAGTCGGCCTGCGCAGAACCGCAACGCATACGCCACGTGGGTTCGTAGAAAAAGCAAGTGGAACACGACTCACGCTGTGCGAGTTACATGTCTCCGTCGCTGTGTCCTAATTTAAACCGCCACCTTCAGCGTCGCCGGAGTCAGGGCTAACATATTAAGGTGTCGCTCTTGCGGTCATCGATGTGTACAAGTATAGAGGAAATGAAAAGAAGAGCCACTTTTCCACGAGTGCAAATAGATGTAGTGGGGAAAGAAGTTGGCTTATCTCTGTCTCGTACGTGGACTCTGCGGGGAGGCGCACGCGAGCTGGACGTGTATAAACGGCAACTTGCCGTTCCGCGCGTGTCTGGCATGAATATGCACGGTTCGCTGTTGTTGTCGGCCACTAATTAGACCACTTTCAAACAGGTGTGTGTGTGTGTGTGTGTGTGTGTGTGCGTGTGCGTGTGCGTGTGCGTGTGCGTGTGCGTGTGCGTGTGCGTGTGCGTGTGCGTGTGCGCGTGCGCGTGCGCGTGCGCGTGCGCGTGTGCGTGTGCGTGTGCGTGTGCGTGTGCGTGTGTGCGTGTGTGCGTGTGTGCGTGTGTGCGTGTGTGCGTGTGTGCGTGTGCGTGTGCGTGTGCGCGTGCGTGTGCGCGTGCGTGTGCGCGTGCGTGTGCGCGTGCGCGTGTGGGTGTGCGCGTGTGCGTGTGCGCGTGTGGGTGTGCGCGTGTGCGTGTGCGCGTGCGCGTGTGGGTGTGGGTGTGCGCGTGCGCGTGCGGGTGTGCGTGTGCGTGTGCGCGCGTGTGCGCGTGTGCGCGCGTGTGCGCGTGTGCGCGCGTGTGTGCGTGTGTGTGCGTGTGTGTGTGTGCGTGCGTGTGTGTGCGTGTGCGTGTGTGTGTGTGTGTGTGTGTGTGCGCGCGCCTGTGTGTGCGCGCCTGTGTGTGCGCGCCTGTGTGCGTGTGCAAGAGGGGGGTCACGTGCATGCGGGAGAGACAGACTCCACCTGAGGCCTCCACCTGTGGTGCGACAATAAAACTGAAATTTTTGTGTTTTTTTTTACTTGCTGAATACAAAAAAGTATACATTGTAATTATATTGTTTTGCTTCAGCAAGTTATTCGGATGTCTTCCACACTGATGACGTCATTGATGAGCTTTATGCAACATTGCAAAAATATGCGAAACGTCCCCCTCCTCTCTCGCTTTGTTTGTTTTGATCTTCAAAACTGACAGTTCCAAGTGTTGTTTAAGGCTATGATGTAAGACTCCTTCCGGTATAGTGTTCTATCCTATACTGTGCGAATAGGTGCATAGTTTCCTTTTCCAGCATCACTTTTTTCTTTACTTTATGCAAATGATTGCTCCACAAGTAGTAACTATCTGTTTAATTGTTCAAATGATTCATATTATCTCACCCCATCATTTCTTTCATTCTACATTTCAACGTTCTTGGAGAGACCAGGAGTATATTTGTTACCGACACAGTCCATAAAATAAATTCTCCTTTCAGACAGCAGTACACCACATTCAGTCTCGCGGTTTAAGAATTCAGTTGTCTTTTACAGAGCTTAGATGTTTTTTAAACGTTCATCATAATGTTTCTGCTCGTAATTGTGCAACCCCGTTAAAAAGCGAAAAAGAAACAAAGAGTGGAAATGTGGCCCATGAGTCCATTTGAGCAAGTCAGGCGTAGCAGGGCCACGATTGTAATTCTCGCAATTGAGCTTCTAATATTAACCTGGTGAACGCAGCGAAGTGATTTGCCAGTCACTGAACTGCAGTCCAATGGAGGTAGCGGCGATAAGGATTAGTTCACCAAAGGGACAGATGAATCCGTAAGATTTGCTATAAGATTTGCGTAAGATTCCGTAAGTCATATTGCGTAAGATTTGCGAGGACTATGCCGTCCTTTGATGCTTCTCGTCTCTGATGAACGAGCTCATCAATAGTACTAACCTGCGCTTCTGCTTGAAGTAGTGGGATCGGCGTGAATTTCGGAAGACCTGTAAGTACATGCCTGCCTTCGGCGATTAAGTACTTCCAGTGGAGCCCATTTTGCTTTGGTGAGATGCTGAAACTGTCCTCGATCGATCTCGGCTAGGCGAGGCTGTATTACATAGCATTACTGCAGCTACCGCGCAAAATACGAATCCGAGTCCAACCAAGCACTCGGCGACGCCGCAAAAGTAAGGAAACTTCATGCAAATGAAGCAGTGCTTGCATTTATGACTCTAAAAGGATGACATGCTGAGAACTCCCGATGGATGTATAGGCACTGCGTACCGAGGGCGACGCCGATTCATTTTCAGCAATGTCCACCCGGAGAATGCTAAAATGTGGATATGCGTATATACGTCGGTACACAACAATTTAGCGTACATAGAAGAGGAGCGTGGTCGAGTTCGCGGCGACACATAGAAGGACGCTGAGGGAACGCATGCATACTAGAGGCATGAAGGATGGATCGGGGGAAGTAAAAAAGGTAGTGATGAAGTTGAGGTTTTGATCTTGCACTGAGCATGATTCAATTAGGAGTTATTAGATCTTGCCGTTGAGTGCGGGAGTAAGGCGTACGTTGAGGAGGACTTAGAGAACCGAAGGTTTACTTACATTATGTATAGGCGTAGAATTAGCAAAATAACAGTAAAAGAGTCATCGGGAATATAGTCATCGGAATATTGCTGCCGGCCGTAACGGCCGGCAGCGAATCGGACGCTGCGGCCCATTGCAAGAAGAACGTCTCCCTTTTCGATCTTCCTCTGGCTTACAACCCCTTCGGTCTGTCGGGGTCACGTCATTTTCAGCCAAACGTCGAGTCCCGTCCAGGTTTCGTCATTTTCCTCGAATCGTATGGCCCGTGTAGGTGTCGCCATTTTCGTCCAATAGTCAGGCCGGGATAGTGGCGTCACGTGCGGCCTATGGGGAGGGGACACTTTAAATGCTTTATTCTCCGACGGCTGATTTCGTCCGGCGTTTCTTCCTCGCCTGGTAGGCGCTCAGCTGGAGAGGTACCACGTGGTTCTCGAACGATATTCCCGAGTAGCCAGGCAGCTTTTCCTGTGACGGGGGTCAACGACCTCGAACCTTGCCGGCTTCCAGAGGTATTTCGGGAAGCGTCACGCAGGGGGAGACAAAAGCATCATGCGCGGCACACGAGTGTGGGATTGCCAACCCTTTTGACGGGTCCTGTAGCATGGTCGACGCGCACCAAGGTCGGAATGTGGGGGCGAGTGGTTGCGGTCGAAGAACTTGACCAATGCTACTTAATGGTCCGTATCTAGCAGCGTTATTAGTAAATGTGCTGGAGATCGGCCAGAAATATTTGATGGTTTCATGAGACCGAGCTTCAAGTCGATAACTCACCAATGTATTGAAGATGAGTGCTACGTTGCAGCAAATAAGAAACAGCGCAGCGGCAAAGACGCATACACACACATCGGATGAAGCGCGAATTAAAAAACACCGTCCAAGCACTCCGTACAGATGGTTAACCAGCGAAGCTGAAACGTGCGGCCCCGGTGTTTAGCAGTGGGTTAATCCCTACGCTGTATTGAAGCATTTCTCAATTATTGGTTGCATGTTTGTGTTTCTAGTGGAACGCAAATGCCAATGGCGGGCGGATGCTGCTAACCGCGACGCCGAGCTAACTCGAGATATCGAACGCATGCGACAACGGCGAGCCGAGGAGGCGGCGTTGCGGGAAGAGCAGGTAGGACGCAGAGAACGACGTCACTAACAGCGCTGCCAATGGCGCGCGCGCTTGGGTGCGATGTAGAGAACGACGTAACTGACGGCACAGCCAATGGAGACGTTTAGAGAAACATGGGACGAACGGTTTTTCGTTTCGCCTAGCCATAAACAGCTTTCGCTGTAAAACTGCTTTATTAGTCCTTATCATGTTGCGCCCTCCCCTAGAAAGCAAATCGCAACGTAACTTCATTCAGCAAGATGCAATTAGCGCCTGCAGAAACTTTCATTCGATTAATCCTGCAGCGCACTAGGTAGTTGTCCTAGTCACGAAAGAATGTTGACGTGTCACAAGAAAGAACAATTTGTAAAGTATGAGTAATTACAGCATCACGTCAGGACGCATACATTGCGAAGTGGAGAGAGTGCAATAGCGAGCACATGTTCGATCTTCCTCCACGGATTGTAAACGAGAGATAAAAAATGTACTGCACGCATACCCACTGTCCCTACAAAGGACGCCGGCATAAAAACCATTATGTAGACATTTTCGCAACGCGCACCTTCTCCAAAAGTAGAGCGGCATACTTATAAAGCAATTATTTGTTTCACTTGTCTACTGCGTGCTCTTGTATTCGGTATGTGCCCGTAGTCAATCGCATTATTTTGTCGGCGTATGTCGACGCATGAACCTATAACGTATAAAACCATCAAGCCTGGCTCTGCATCCATGCTAAGCAAACGTTCAAGTAGCTTTTTTTTTCTGAAACGATCGATGACATTAGACCGAAATTCATAAATATTTTCATGACCGTTTGATGTTGTCTTTGTGACAAAGCATATTTGGTAGGGGAGAATTGATGATGTGCCGCACTTCCTGAATTTCTGAATATGTATTCTTGTGCAACTTTGCAGAACACTGCTAGGCACCATTCGTGCTTTAATGACCATTACGTTCGATAGCATCATGCCATGGGTTAATTTTGTTTTCTCTGGCTATACTAAATTTAATTGCCTCACGTTACCATTGAATAAATGAGCCTTTATCTTAAAGCATCGAAGGAGGCACCAAGAGTAAACAGCAAGTAGAGTAATACTTACAGATATCGCCCTTGAAGTTAGAAATCTGCAGCACTTGCCTATAGCTATTTTCTGTGCCAGAAACAATGCTGAAATTAAAGACGAGTGGGAGCGATTCGCGCACACTACTGAAGCAGTAGACAGTTTTAGCAGAGTGTTCACGGCCCCCCTCCGGCGTATGCTAATGATTTGCGCGCAGCCGCTTAGCAGAACGCTAACGGGAAGGCTAATGCGCGTGCGCACAACGCAGATATCGGCAGCGGAACGAAGAACGCTGCCCACGCTCTGCTACGAAGCCGTTTGAGCGGAGCGTTAGGGTGCTTCTACTGGTTGCTTTGTCGTTTTGCAGCCACGCTGAGATGGCGTGGCCGACGTCTCTGGAAGACGCGCTTGTCAAAAAAATGTCGAGGTTTCACCCGAAAGGCGAAGCATCAATTGCGATAGCAAATTAGTAGAGAGCTATACGGAGTAAGGATATTAGTTTTATCGGCTGTATATACTTGGACATGTAGCAGCACCAGCAACGCGCAGGACTATTGTCGACACCGTCTGTGTTTTGCCCGCGTTCGCACCGAACGCGCGCGCCGTTGGTGACCGTTGGCGGTGCCTCTGGCGGCGGCTCGGAGGTTTTCGACGAGATCAGAACGAGACACATGGGCGTTTTGCCCGCGTTCGCACCGAACGCGCGCGACGTTAGTGACGGTTGCCGGTGCCTCTGGTGGCGGCTCAGAGGCTTTCGACGAGATCAGAACAAGACGCTCGTTGAGCGCTATCGGAAGTCTTTACCAACTTCTCGCCTCGCAGCGTTTTTATATAAATACGTATTTTGCACGTTAAAGAACCCCAGGTGGTCAAAATTAATCCGGAGCCCTCCACTACGGCGTGCCTCATAATCAGAACTGGTTTTCGGCACGTAAAACCCCCGAGAAGAAGAAGAAGAATGAATTTGGTGCCGCAGCTAAACGTCGCCTCCCCTCCCTCCCTCCCGTCCCCTCACGGCCTTTTGCCGCGACGGAATAAGTCGCGTTTGCTCTCCGCCGTGCGTTAGCTCCCCGTGAAAGTGCGCGTCCCTCGAGCGCTTTCACTCGCACGTACAGCATACGGCGCGCGGCGCCGATTTCATCGCCGTTGGAGTTCATACGGAACATCACGGCGACGCCGACAGCAGAAATTCACTAAGAGTGTCCATATAATTGTTATCGCAATAATAAGCGAACTCAACGCAGTTCATGCAGCCAGCGGTGTGCGTGAAATATTAGCGGAGCGTAAACAACGGTCTGCTAAAACTGTCTAGTATTCTTTCATATTGCAGTTGGTTCTCACGGTAGCGAATTATTTACTGGTAGACAAAAATCAAAGCCTCTTTCTTAAAGAACGATGGTTGAACGCAAAGCTTTCGCCTATGCAAACTGAATCAAAGTCCAAAGCCAACGACCACGCAACGAACCCAGAAATGTTGAGTGACCCGAAACGATGTATATATGATTTGATTGCTTGCTTAGGATTGTATTTTCTTAACGTTGAAGTTGAATAATGACACATTTCGTTAGTTGCATAGCCTTTATTTTAGATCATGTAGCCGTCGATTACACGCACACACTCACAGTTTCACGGACTGCATGCCGTTGCCGATACACGTGTTCGGCCTATATACAGGCACGATCGCGCTCGCGCTTACGCTTGTGTACGGCAGCCTCTTCTTCTGCCATGCGCTGGCACCCTCGGCCTATCCATGGTGACGGCCGGGAATGCATTGCGTGACGCGCGTAATGCAATGCAGATTTATACAGTTCGTCTGGGTAGCGTCGCGTTGCAGTTCATTGTTCATCGGTACAACTGCGAATGTAAACTGTAGTGTTCTACGATTGTGTGCGCAGATGCGCATCTTGTTCTACTGTGTGCGCAGATAGTCCCATTGTGTAAGTTGGCTTACCTGCAGTGCGTTTTCATCGCTTAAGGAGGCATCAGTGAGACAAAGAAAGCTTCGCTTTAAAAAAAATTATGTAGAATCTCCAAGGTACATATACCCATAGTAGCGAAGGTGCCATATATAGAAGCCCATACGTCCTGCAATGGCGGCTTGTGGAGGCATAGCAACGCCATCTACATTTCACGAGGCCAACTTCTCAGGTGGGAAAAAAACAACATTTAACGTTCGAGGCTTGTTGCGCCAAGTACTCTAATGCGCCAGCTCACAACACATCGCTATGACATCGCATATATATCACTCTAAACACAGCAACCTTTACAAAGGTGCACATTTTCACATTTTTGTGCACCTATAACTTAAAAGTTACATCAGCGTAACCTTTACATTTGTAACCTTTGTAATGGTTACAATTGTAAAGGTTACTTTTTGTTTTTATAGGTTAAACGCATTCTTTAGGCATGTAACCTTTGCAAAGGTATACCGCCTTCAAAAAGACATAGGTTACTTGCTCCAACATGTGTAACCTTTGTACGGCGCAATGGTTCAGGTAAAACGTCCTTTATTATAAAATGTGCTTGGTGTTTGCTCAAGGTACATAGTGAACAGGTACCACAGCAAATATCTATCACAATAAGTGCAGTGTATATGGCTATATTAGGCACTGTGCAATCTTAGCTCATCTTATATTTGTGTTTGCAGGGTCAAAAGAGAAACCAGGATGAACGTGCAGTTCAATAAAGCAAAAAGCTCACATGAGATTTCAATTCGACAAAAGATTGTCCACAACAGATTACTCCTTACAATGTAAAGAAAAAATAGGCATTGTTATCGCGATACGAAAATATGTAAATAAAAAAGGCACAATGATGAAAAACGAAGGTGTCACGACAGCTTAACTACTGTATGCGAAACACAGTAAATATACAACTGGTATAAAAGGGAGCGCGATATTGTGACTAGATTCTGTCACAGTTATTAAGAGACATTAAACTGGCCCGGCGTTCACAGCTCAAAAATGGAGCTACAAGCACAGACAACACAAATGCCATCAAAGCCTGCAGCGAAATTCAAAATCAAAGGAAGAGAGCCATCACTGTAAACATCTGGGCCAAACTGCATTATGTCATAGGCACACACCGACAGTTTTCAGTGTATCCCTTCAGGAAACACAGCACAAATTGCCTAGAGTATATGAGCATATGGCTGCACCATAAATGCTATAGTAAGATCTTCGTACCTCGAATCACCTGAAGAAAGCATAATGAGATCATCTTGAATATATAACTATAAGGTTGGCAACATTCACTGCAACACATGAAGCAAATATACCGTAGTTCCGAAAAATAAAAACGCATTGAAGCTATCTGTAGAGAACATACTTCAGCATCTTAGAAAGTCAACTATTTTATCACGTTGGTTTCGTCAGCTTACCACGGATTCTTCTTTGTCAAGAGCATGAGAAGATTCTTCAGGCGGTTTGTGAGCAGTCACTTTTGTGTCCAGCATGGCAATCTTCTGCAGCAGGACAAGCACTGGTGAGAATGCGGGCGGGTACTCAAGGTTTTTTATGTAGTATGTCAGCAGGAAGAAGATGAGGGCACGCGCTATAGTATTTCCATTTGTGATCCAGATGACTTGTTCAGCACTTGCAGAATAAACACAAGTATGTTCGGTGGACGAATATACATGAGGTGCGGTGATTTCCACGTCATTAGGCAGTGCAATCTGTGGAAAGTCACATTACAGCCATGAGGAAACACCCATCTACAAAGCATGGCGAAAATTCTTACCACAGTGAAGTGGGATTCATAGTAAACACAACGTGAATTTTGAGCATTCGTATATTACTCAGACTTCATTGAAAATCAATTTAAAATTGTGAGAAAGCGCTTGATACCAAAGTAAGCGATAGATGGGTACATAGTAATCATTCCACAAACCTCGTTGATGAGTGCAGCCTTGAATAGCCTTGTAAGTGCTTGACAATGTGGACGAATGTGCATTCACGTTGTTCTTTGCATGAGAGCACTTCCGACACTGCTTTCAGTTTTATCTCCAGGTCAACAATTTTGCTGTTAAACCGGAACTCGACTTCGATGCAAAGCTGGAGAAAAGTAAATACAGTGAAGCAAAACTAGTCATTATTATCAACCACATAAACGTTCTTCTGATATCCCTCATGCCATCAGGACCTAAAGCACAAGTTCTGTAGCTACACAAATATTTTTACTCGAGCCCGCAGTAAGGCGCCGAAAGCTTCGGGGCAGAAATCAATACACAAGCAGCGAAAAGGAGCACAGAGTTCTAGAAATCATGTCGAATACTATTAACGCAGCAGCCGTACATTGGAAGCGTGCGCATTCGTGAACATATAAAAACTAGCACATCATAATGGAGGTGTCACAAAATAGCGCGTAATCAAAGCGCGCACCGCGTGTCACGCAAGCCAGCGAAAGAAACACGCCGGGCCCCACGGCAGCTTCAACAGAGGGGGAGAGCACATACGCCTCAAACAGCCGACGCGACCCACGGAGTCTAGACGTCTAGGCGACGGTAACCAGCGAAAGAGAGAGAAAGAGAGAACACGGGTGCCGAGACACCTTCTCACCCGGCGAGTCAAGGGAGACATTACTACAGCGTGAGCGTGCGCCAACAGCATGAGTCATCACCCCCCCTCGACGACGCTCCGACAGCAGCGGTCGAAGGTGCGAGAAAAAACTAGAAGATTCCCAGGCTTTGGCCATGCTACGGGAGCACGACTCCGATAGGAAGGTTCGAGAACGCCAGTGACGGCTATACAACTGCCGTGCGAGAATCGGGAGTTCAGTTAAGACGGCTCCGGTAAAGAGATGTAACGTGAAGGCTGACCGTCTGCGGAAGAAGGGGATTCCCCGGCAAGCTAGTCGACGAGTTCACTGAGCGTCTGCATTTCCGGAAGAAGTTCCTCTTCGACATTTGCCCCGAGCTACGCCGAGATCGTCTGACCCCAGGACCAGCACGGTGAATACGATTGGACACTTAGGGTTCCTATTCATTTTGTACTTTACGTGTTGGACTCTTAGTGCTTGTCGTGAATTATTTTCCTGTGTTTTGTGAATACCCATCTGAAGTGTATTGTGTTGTGTCTAGCCTACGAGTGCACGTTTGTGTGTAACTACCTTATGTGAAGAATATATTTTATTGTGTTTTGACAACTCTGGGATCTGACTCGGTCTTTGGACAGCAAACGGTTTTCGCTGGCGCACCAAAGGGCCCATTCTTAATTGTCCTAATTGTCCTCTTAAAGGACTCTGCTTCGACACTTCGATAAGTCCACTTTCTTGTTTTGTACCTGCTTCGGCCCTTCGACAACTCCCCTTTCTTGTTCTGTTCTACCTAAATAGAATACGAAATAAAACACGTGACGGAATCAGTTTACAACAAAAGTGACATTCTGTCAAGCTATTTATGTTGCCTGCAAGCCGTCTTATATTGCACTGAAGCCTGAGTCGTGCAGGTTTGTTTACGTGTTGCATAAAGCATGGTTCTGTGGCACCACACATTAAATATTTTCATTCATGCCCGAAGCGTAGCATCAAAAGCTTACGGCGCAGAAACCAATTCACCAGCAGTGAAAGCACGCAGAGAGTTCCAGAATTCAGGTTTCCAGCACTAAAACCGCAGTCATGCCTTGGAAGCGTTCGCATGCGTGAACATACAAAAGCATGCTTATCACCACCGCTCGCCCACGCATTTGAGAAGGCGATATATAATTGGCGGTGGATTATCACCGTACTGCTCAGAGATTGCACCTGCCGACACTAGGCAGCTGCAGCAGTACTTAGCTAAAAGAGGTACCACAGGTCAGCAGATATATCGATACAAAGTGTCGTGAGCTAGGTCAGTCATGCACAAGGATAAACCGACTAAACCTCACCTAGGTTAGAAAAGCACCCAAATGAAAGCAGGGGAAAGACCCGACTTGACAGGAATTCAAGTAACGAAGATCTCGCATGCCGTTAATGCGTATCTGGAACAAAGGCCACTTACCCAAGTCCACTATTTACCCGTGAGCAGCTCGACAGTGGTTGCAATAGTCGCTACGAATTGCGCTTGCAAACGACGACATAGCACCGACAGTCGCAAAAAGGTTCGTTGCAGCTGCCGCGCGCAGCACACCCCACGTGTCCCTGCTGCTTAGCGGCATAACCGATTTCGCGGTGCGCACACAAACCCGAAGACTTACAAATCGCGAACAAAGCAATTAAGAAACGCCGCCACAAAACAGCCTGGCTCACGCGAGCGGTTTGGACGGTTCGAACTGTAACGGCGCTCCGCAGGCGCCATCCCGCATTCCAGACTTCCCGGCGTGCAACCCAGCCAATCGCCAAGCAGCGGCAGCCAGGAACACTTCAGGCCCGGATTCTGAAACGCTCCTTTCCTTACTAAGGACGTCTTACACGCTGTAAGGCGATCTGCTGGCGTCAATTCTGGAACGTCCCTTACTAAGGGGCTCCTTGGTGCTTCCTCACGCTTAGGAAGCCGGCAGGCTACCTTCATGCTTCCTAACCGCGCTCCTCTACCTGAACGTATGCTTCTCCGCAGGACTTTGCACGCGGTATGCTCGGCTTGGATTGGTGCCGTGCGCAGCCAACGCCGCGGCAGCCAGCCGCCGTGTATTGACGTCCAGTTTGGCTCTGCAGAGTGCGCTTTGTGCCATTTCTTTTGTGATTCCGTTTTTCTGTGAAAAGCGAGCGGCGAGAATGACGGCCTTGCGATATTTATCCGAAGACGATAGCTTCGAAAGCTATGCAAGGTTTCTTCGGCGTGCAAGTGAACTTCTTTACGGGAATGTGTACAAGCCTCCGCCGTTGACTCCAGTCCGGCATGTGATTGACAGGCAGCATCCACTGGAACACTACAACGAAGTGGAGTTTCTAGCCCGGTATCGTTTTTCCAAGCGAGCTGTTGCAACCATACTGACAGAGCTGCAACTGCTTTGTAACACTGACAACAGAGGAGCGCCGCTACCTGCTCTGTTGAAGGTCCTCATCGCACTGCGTTTTTACGGAACGGGTGCCATGCAAACTGTTGTAGGGGACCTTGTGTGTGTATCCCAACCCTCTATATGCCGATGCATTTGAGATAAGACACAGCTAATATGCCTACGTCTGTATCCCAAGTACGTTCGGCTGCCAAACGCCAGTGAAGCGAGGTTAGTCATGACTAGGTTCTATGCCATTGAAGGATTCCCTGGGGTTACTGGGTGCATAGATTGTACTTATATACCCATTAAAAGCCCCGGTGTAGACGACGCAGAAGATACGGAGGAAGAACGAGCCGCACGCCTTGAGAAGCGTCGTAAGTATGAAGTGGCCAGGCGAGTGGATTCAGATGAGGATAGCACCCGAAACGTGTTCAAGTCACTGGACGACAACCCCTTATCCTCCCGCCTCACCGGCCGTCTTTGTGGCAATTGAGAAACAACAAGATGAAGACTTTCACAATAAATATGTTACCATTTAATAATGTCTAGTCTTTAATATAACCATAACTTAACGAGTGGTAACAACCAAACCTAAACATACAGACGTACGAAGCTAAATGAAAAAGACGTAACTGTAGAGAGAACCAAGCTAAACAATAAGATTAACCGTACCTCTAGCTACGCACACCCAGGCATAACTGAGTTAAGCCACAGCCAATTTTTCTTCCTCCATGAAATAAGTTTTGCCCGGCATGGCAAATACACACACACGCACGGAACAAAACGCAGGCCAAAAAGAAAAAGAAAGCGACGCCTGACCAACCGAACTGTCAGATGCTGCCAAAGTTGCTAGGCTGAGCTTGCTTTCCTGCCATGTGCATCATTTTTGAGCTATTTTTACGTCATTGACGAAAGAAATGGTATTTATGCCCTTATATAGATGTAGAAATGCAATTCTAACAGCGCCGGAAGTTTACTTTGGCAATTCATTAGAAATATTTTGCATATTTTCGTAAGTAATCTCAAAACCAGAAGCCTGTAACGTTCCACTTCCTTTGGTGAGGCGTAAAGTCCCTAGATTTTAAGCAAAAAAAAAATATCTAGGGACTTTAGTGAGGCGCTCCTTCCGCAGGGAAGGTAAAAGGAAGCTTTTAGAATTCGCGATGGCCTTCTGAGGGCGCCTAACGTTTAGGTAGCATGAAGGACTCCTTGCGTAAGGTAGGGAAACAGTCTAAGGTTAGGAGCATTTCTGAATCCGGGCCTCACTCTCACAGCCGTGGTGTTACTTTCACCCCTGCTTTCACCCTTTCCATGGATGACCCTTTCTGTTTTTTTACGCGAGTGAAGCGCCGGCGTCTGCGCATGTCTGCGCATGCGCCTCTAGTGCATTTCGGAACGGCCGTCGTCTGATATATTGAGGAGCTCTCTATACAGTTACTTGTTCCTTGCGTATACCCGCTGTTCTCACCTTAACTTGTTTCCGACTCCCTGCCTCGATTGATATATTGGAAGTGCAGGCGCAATGTCACAAAACAGCGCGTCAAGTTATGCACTCGGCAACGCGTGGATCCGGTTACGACCGCTGCTGCCCTCCCTGGTGCTGTCCATCTCCGTCTTTCATATTTAACATTACCTGCGACTGTTTTTCGCTCATTTCGCCCATATATGGGGTAGGGGACACAAAAGCTCTATCACAGCACGCCACGAAATTACGCGTGATTTGAAAAAAAATTGCGATTTGACGTTTATTCGCGAAGTAAATCATCTGGTGCCGAGTGAGAAGAGGCTCAAAATAGCACATGACCTCGTTTTAAAAAATCACTCAGGGACAGAATAATCATGTGCTTTAGTATATTCAACCGCAAAATGCTATAATTTCATTGCATGTCCCAACTTCCTTCGACACAAGAGAAATCGTACTTTTAATCACGCGCAAGTCTCTACTTATGACTGTAACCCAAAACGACAGTACCAAGCTGACGCGATAGATGTTCAGCGTTTGTGGTATATTAGAATCTGTCTTCCCGCCAACCACACCCGCGCTGCCGCTTAAATAAATATATTCCCTCACTTTAAGCAACAAACGTCCGCTCCATGTGCGCAGCTCCTGACTTGTAGAAACATAGGTTACCACGTTGCTGATAGGTTACTGCGCAAATGTTACATTGCGCAATTAGTGATGGTAACATTTAGATGGCTTGCATCTTGGGTGTTGTAACCTTTAGACTCCACAAAAATAGCGAAAACATGAAAATAAACCACTTGTAACCTTTATTTCATAAGTTACTCATGCCCAAAAGTTACTATATAGGTTACCGTGTTTAGAGTGTACGGAGCGCACAACAATACAGATGAAGCGTAGTGAGTGAGAACATTCATCCCAACATCGCGCGACAATCTAACGTGAATACTCCCATCTATGTTAGACCTCACTCTATAAATATATATGGCTTCGCTTATAACGTTAACACGCCTTACGTCATGCCAGTGCCGGCTCAACAGTGGTCAAGTGTCACTCTACTGCCCGGTAATGCTCCGCTAAACTGCGCCCTTCATCGTGTGACGCTTACCGGCATTGAATGCTTTGAGGAACGCGCTAAAAACCTTTTATGAGATTGAATCTTAGTGGTGTCGTGCAAACGTTGTCACACTGTTCTAGAATACATACTGTAGTCTTCTTTATTTTATACTGCTTGCGATATCATTGTCACAATGTTACAAACATGTATTTCTTAGCCAAAGTATTGTATTTGTATTTTGTTATCTCTTTGGTGGTTATTGCATTGTATTTCCAACATTCATTGCTTCATGTCCTATTTACGTTTGTAAGGTGTTTACATTTTTTACGTTATGTGCAAACTTTCGGTACCCACCCTGGTACGGCCAAATAAGAGGGCCAACAGTATTTGAAAATAAATAAATAAATAAATAAGAATAACCGCACACATTAGACTGGTGAGCCTTGAGAGTGTTGCATGAATTCAGAGCAATGGGTTGAAGATTTTGAACGAAGGAGCATATCCATGCGTCATTAATACCAACACACATCTGTTATTTCGGTGTCAAGATAAAATCAACATTACATTGAAATGATTCACAAAAACCACACTTTATTCTTTATTAACACAGCACGCGTGCCACCTGTCATTTTTCTCTGGTAGTGAAGACGTAGCTGAAACGTAATATTTAGTGCAAAGCAAGTTCAAAAATAATGTTACTTATCAAATCATTATAAGGTAACACTACAGGGTGTTCATCTTTAAGTTGCAAGAAATTTTAAAAAATCGCCTGTGGCAGGTAGCATAATTCTTATCGTTGATCTCGGTTATTCGAAGAGGCCGACATCAGTAGCACGAGAAATCGAACCACATATTCAACGAACAAACAAAAATTGACTAATGAACTTCTTAGTTAAATACTTTACGACACATATTGAAATTTACTAATTTTAGCTAAGCTTGTATTGATGTCGACCCAGGGTTGCCATCATTCGGGTCCTGGGCATTTTTGTCGAATTCAACGGCGGGAACGGAACGGCTCTCCGCAAAATCATCGCAAAGACGGACAACGCTTTCCGCCTCGTTCGCAGAATCGCAAACAGACACCGAGGCACGAAGGAAGCCAATCTTCTCAGCCTTTGTATAGTGTGCCACTTCACGTACACGATTTCTATGCACAACTGGCTCAGAGCGGAGCGAGACAAGCTCAACGATCTCATTCGCAAAGTATTCAATAGGGCTCTCGGGCTACCCATCAGGACCCATACCGAGAATCTCCTCAAGCTGAGGGTACACAACACCGCCGAGGAGATTGCCGAAGCCCAAGAACGCGCGCAACTCGCTCGCCTGACCACCACAGTGGCAAGTAAACACAACCTTGATTAGCTGGGTTTCCCTCCGGCGGGATCCTCGAGGGTCAGTACCCCGATCCCTAGGTGCATTCGAGACAAGTTCTAAGTGGCCCCCGTGCCCCGAAACGTCCATCCTGTCCACAACGAGGGCAGATGCAAGGCGAGAGCAGCAGTGATCCTCAAACAGATCAAGCAACAAGCCATCAGAGCAAGCTTCGTCGACGTCGCGGAGTACAGCGCTGGAAATACCTCTGCCGTCGTCGTGGTTGACTCCAGCGACAAGATTTCCAATAGCGATTCGATTCGCACTTCGTGCCCCGAAATCGCTGAGCAAGTCGCCATCGCCCTCGCCCTGTTAGGCGGTCGTGGGTTCGACATATATAGCTATTCTAAAACGGCAGTTAGGGCTTTTCAGAAGGGTCGAATCGCCGAGCAAGCTGCTCGTCTTTTTAACGTCTCGAGTCCGGATGTTCTCACGCATCATTCGATTTACTGGTTTCCCGCTCACGTAGGGTCCGTCGAGGGTGCTCCCCGGAAGCTCAATGAGTCTGGTCACGAGGCTGCGCGCGACCTCATCGACCGCGCTTCTTCTGTAAGGAGCGCCCGCTCCCCTCCCCCCTACGGCCACAGGGAGGCTCCCGCTACTCACAACGAGGTTACGAAATTCTTCTATATTGTTACGCGCGAAGGAGACTGTTTATCACCCTTACGGATGAAGGGGGCCGTTTATTGTAGGTCGCGAAGGTGAGCGCAAGAGCGGTCAGCTGGTTGATCAACTCAACGTCGTCCTCTTCTCTTTCAACCCGGGACCGCAAGCACGTTCACCGATCATCGTTCTTCTCACTCACGCGTGCGTGCAACATTCCTCTCGTCGCAGATGAAGCCCGCCGGGCGAGTCAATCCAGTTGCCTTGACGTGAACAATTTCAAGCGGGCGACATGGACCACTTGGGTCTTGGCAGCTCTTCTACCACTCGCTGTGAGGCGAGCTATGGTATAAGTGACTTCTGTGAGCCTGTTAAGAATAACAAACGGTCCATCGTAGGTGGCCAAAAGCTTTTGGCATAACCCGCGTTTCCGTACAGGAGTCCACAGCCACACTAAATCACCAGGGCGATAGGTTAGCGGATAGTGGCGAACGTTGTAGTGTGCTTTTGATCTGTCCTGCGATTGTTTATAATTGTTCGGTTGGTGCGCTCCGTAAGGCCATTCGTTTGTGGATGGTATGGTGTCGAGTGACGCAAGTGGCATTCACACAAACGAAGCAGCTCCTCCACGACATCTGCTGTGAATTGTCGTCCACGGTCGCTGATGATTACGCGAGGCGGACCATGTCGCAGGATGACATACTGCAGCAAGAACGTTGCAACGTCAGTGGCAGTTGCTGAGGGCACGGCCGCCGTCTCGCAGTAGCGTGTGAGGTAGTCGACGCAAACAATTATCCACCGATTTCCCTTGGCTGATTTCGGAAAAGGTCCCACGAAGTCAATGCCCACTTGTTGGAAAGGCGTGCTTGGAGGTGGGATCGGCTGCAGGAGACCAGCTGGAGCATTAGATGGACGTTTGTGGCGCTGACACTGCATGCAGCTGGCCACATACGTCTCAACAGACTGTCGCATCCCAGGCCAATAAAAGCGTTCCTGAATCCGGTAGAGCGTCCTCGCCGAACCTAAATGGCCAGACGTTGGGTCATCGTGCATAGCACTCAGAATCGCCATGCGAAGACTCTCCGGCACCACTAGAAGAAAACGTGCGCCAGTGCTGGAAAAGTTCTTATATAGGAGTCCATCACGTACACAGAAATTGTTTGCTGTAGTAGAGGCGGTCGTAGCGGTGAAGACAGGTGTTAATTTAGCGTCTTTTCGTTGTTCGGCTTTGAAACAGTCGAGGTCTGGAAAACTCGGCGATACAGAAGCCACAAGGTGATCGAAGTCGTCGGCGTCACAGTCCGTAGTGCTAAGTGGCATACGCGAGAGGCAGTCCGCGTCAGCGTGTCGTCGACCACTCTTATAAGAGACGCTGAAGCTATATTGTAGTCGGAGCGCCCAGCGTGCAAGGCGGCCGCAACGGTCACGAAGATTTACAAGCCAACACAATGAGTGGTGGTCGGTGACAACTGTGAAGGGGCGTCCATACAAGTAAGAACGAAACCGCTGAACCGCAAATATCACCGCGAGGCGTTCTTGCTTTGTAACAGTGTAATTCTGCTCGGGCCTACTTAATGAGCGACTTGCATATGCGATCACGTTTTCGCGGTCACCGTGGCGTTGAACTAGGACGGCGCCAATACCTATGCCACTGGCATCCGTATGGAGTTCCGTCGGAGCTGAAGGACTGAAGTGTTGAAGAACAGGTCGTGACGTCAGCAGAAACTTCAACTGACGAAAAGAAGAATCGCACTCCGGAGTCCACTCAAAGGGGATGTCTTTTCGTAGTAGACATGTCAGCGGATACGCGACGTCGGCAAACTTAGGGATAAAGCGGCGGAAGTAGGAACAAAGCCCCAGAAAACTGCGGAGCTCCTTGACAGCGTGGTGCACTAAACGCTTCAACGGCGGCTGTCTTCTGGGGATCAGGGCGGATGCCATCCTTATCGACGAGGTGCCCAAGCACAAGGGTTTGGCGGTCTCCAAAGTGGCATTTCTTTGAGTTTAAAACTAGGCCAGCGTTTCTGATGCAGTTCAGGACGATATCCAGACGCGAGTTGTGTTCGCTGAAGGTGCGGCCAAAGATGACGACGTCGTCGAGGTAGCACATGCAGATGTTCCACTTCAACCCGCGCAGAATAGTGTCCATAAATCTCTCGAAAGTTGCCGGAGCGTTGCACAGTCCAAATGGCATCACATTAAATTCAACGAGCCCGTCAGAGGTTACAAAGGCAGTCTTTTCCTTGTCTTCAGGGTGCATCGGAATTTGCCAATAGCCGGATCGTAAGTCTACTGAGGAAAAGTAAGAGGCAGAATGAAGGCAGTCGATTGCGCCATCAATACGTGGGAGTGGGTACACGTCCTTTTTTGTTACAGCATTCAATCGGCGACAGTCGACGCAAAATCTCCAAGATCCATCTTTCTTTTTAACAAGAATCACTGGAGCTGCCCACGGACTCGCTGACTCTTGTATGACTCCTTTTTTCATCATTTCATGCACTTGGTCGTTGATAATCTGGCGCTCTGATGGTGAAACGCGATATGGCTTTTGTCTAATCGGATTTGCTGAACCCGTGTTGATGGTATGGCGGGTTCGTGACGCGGGGATTACAGGTATTTTGTCCTTCTGCGCAAAGTCGAATACCGAGACGTGCTTCGAAAGCACACCCATTAACGTTCGGCGTTTACTCGTGCTGAGAGATTTATTTATCATGGACAAAAGGGCCGTTTCCGAACTGTGGCCATCAGGATTTTGCGGTACTTCTGTAAGTTCAGCCACAGATAAATACGCGTGTTCCCGGACGAAGGCTAATTTCAAGCCATCTGGTAGTATCACGGGCTCCGCAGAACAGTTTACGATCCACAAGCCAGCGCGTCCGCCTTCGATCGACACCACACAATGTGGAACCAACACATTCTTCTTCAGACAGTTCATGTGCATCGGTTCTACGGTAGCATCGAAGCTGTCAGAATCGGCGCCGCAACAGACAACGGGAACACAAACGGTAGATGATGCAGGTACGACCGTATCGCCACAAACACACAGTGTTGTTTCGTGATCTACAGGGTTTTCCAGGAGGGCTGACGTCATCCTACCACTTATGAATACCTTCCCTGTGCGGCAGTCAACAGTGGCACCACACTCCCGCAAGAAGTCCATGCCAAGAATAACATCATGGGTCGACCGAGGAATAATCACAAACTCTGTCGTAATAACATGGCCTCCCAAAAACACGTCAGCACTACACACACCAATAGGTCGCAACGGCTCGCCACTCACTCCACAGAACCTTGAAGCTTCGTCCGATCTGAACATGACTTTTCGCCCTAACACGTCTTTAAAAGAGACACTCATAACAGAAATTGTTGCGCCTGTGTCCACCAGAGCCATCACAGGCACATTATCCACAAAAACGCGCACTTTGTTTTTCAGCATCAACACAGGAGGTATTTCTGTCAGTAGCACATCTCCAGCGACCTCACCTCCATCGGCCGCGCTAGCTAGTTTTCCGGTGACGAAGGGGACGTGGTGCGACGCAGTGGTGAGGGAGAACGGGAAGCACGAGGACGCGGTGGGGGCGTCAAACTCCTGTCAGATGCCGGGGAGCGATTCCGGGAGCTGCGCGGCCAATACTCGTCGCCAGACGATGTGTGTGCTGGCCACGGGACACCATGGGGCCGTTCGGAGGGCCGTGAAAACTCTGAGGGCTGGCCATACCACGTGGTCATACGCTGGTTGCAAAACCGAGAGATATGACCCGGGACACCGCAAGAGTAACATACCGGGGGAGGTCGAAACCTTGGTTGTTCGTCGATGAACCGAACATTGTCATTTTCCCTTGTGTAGTGGGCTGGTTCAAGGCGTGTGTCATGACGATACATCGGGCGTCGAGAAGGCGTGTGCTGAGCGCGTCGGTCATAGCGCGGAGTCGGAGAGCTTGTTATCATCCGAGACTGTGGGGCCGCGCAGTACTCTACGGCCGCTGCGCTAACCATTGGTTGCCAAGGGGCCGAATGTGGCGCAGTCATCGCCTCACGCGACGTGTACATGCCATGGTGGTTAGCTGTTGGACGCGACATCTCTTCGCGGCGGGAAAGTTCCTCGCGGACAATCTGTCGGATGGTCGAAGGAAGGTCGAGGCAAGGGCTCGTGTCCACACTGGCAACCGTCGTAACGTTTGCCAACCGACCAAACTTTGGCGTAATCCGACGCATCTTCAGCGTTTCAAAGGTTCTGCAATGCCGAATGACGTCGGACACGGAACTTAGGCTTTCTTTACCGATGAGAAAATTGTACACGCCCTCAGCCACTCCCTTCAGCAAATGTCCTACTTTATCTTCTTCGGACATGCGAGCACTGACCACCTTGCACAGCTTTAAAACTTCTTCAATGTACGTGGTGCATGTCTCACCTGGTAGTTGTGCCCGTTGCGACAGTGTCTGCTCAGCACGCTTCTTTTTGGCGACTGAGTCCCCAAAACACGCCTTGAGCTCTTCAACAAAAAGTTCCCACGTCGTAAGCGTGTCCTCGTGGTTCTCGTACCACACGAGTGCGGTGTCGGTGAGGGAGAACACCACATTGGTGAGCTGAGCGGTTGAATCCCACCCGTTGGACTTGCTCACCCGTTTGTAATGGACGAGCCACTCGTCGGCATCTTCTCCCGCTTTTCCTCCGAATGTGGGTGGAACTCGGTAGTATTGCAGTAGACTGCTAGGCGCTGCCCTCGGAGCGGCTCCTTCTTCAGGCATGTCGAAGACGGTCACGGCAGATGGTGGGAGGCCGGCAAGTCGACGGCTTCGACGAAGCTGCAGCAGTGACGGTTCCGTTGTTGTGAGCGCGTACCCAGCACCTTCACCACTCTGTTACGCGCGAAGGAGACCGTTAATCACCCTTACGGATGAAGGGGGCCGTTTATTGTAGGTCGCGAAGGTGAGCGCAAGAGCGGTCAGCTGGTTGATCAACTCAACGTCGTCCTCTTCTCTTTCTACGCGGGACCGCAAGCACGTTCACCGGTCGTAGTTCTTCTCACTCACGCGTGCGTGCAACAATATGTCTAGAAGGGTCTTTCTAACCCCTCACCCCAAGTTGAATAGGGCGCAGGCTATTTCTCTTAGACTCTTACAGACCGGCACATATCCATGTCTGGCCGTTCTACACGAAGTTTGCCCCGATGTATATCGCGACGACGCCTTCCCGTCCTGCGGGCAGACCTCCACTCTAGCACACATGCTCTGGGAGCGCGGGTCAAGATACCCCAAGTTCAGCAAGGAGGAGTGGGACTCGCTTCTACGTAGCCCCGCTCTAGACAAGCAAATCCTGGCTGCCCGGCGTGCCCGCGACCGGCACGGTGGGCTAGACCTGCCGGTCCCGACGTGGGACTAGCTGGGTGCGCGACGAGTTCGCGTCCTCGCCGGACCTCCAATAAAGTTCACTCACTCACTCATTCACACGTGTTATGTAAAGAAGCGCCTACATCCTTATTGCAAGTGTGTGTGTGTGTGTGTGTGTGTGTGTGTGTGTGTGTGTGTGTGTGTGTGTGTGTGTGTGTGTGTGTGTGTGTGTGTGTGTGTGTGTGTGTGTGTGTGTGTGTGTGTGTGTGTGTGTGTGTGTGTGTGTGTGTGTGTGTGTGTGTGTGTGTGTGTGTGTGTGTGTGTGTGTGTGTGTGTGTGTGTGTGTGTGTGTGTGTGTGTGCGTGTGTGCGTGTGTGCGTGTGTGCGCGTGTGCGCGCGCGCGCGCGCGCGCGCCAGGTAGGTATGTACCAGGTATGGGGAACCTGGGGTTCCTGCGAAGAACTTAGGCCATTTTTTTAATTGCCTGCAATTTAAATACATTGTTGCAGATAGCGCAACTCCAGTCCTTGAGCTGGTCTACTCGAAGAGGCAGGCATTACTTCCACGAACATAGCTGTCTCTAAAAACGATACCTCACGGTGGTTTCAAACACAGCCTCACTATCCCTGCGTTAAGAAGGACTTTAAGAACACAGAAGCCACGTGGTTTTGCAGACCACGAACAAGATAAACTTGCACTCTTCCTCCATGTTCTAAGAAGGGATTAATTTTGGTCAGCCCTTCTCCACCAAATCAATTCAAGATGTCTGAAAAGTTAATCCAGTGAAAAAAATCAGACAGGCGGAAGGCACCGGTGTAAGAACGGGTCTTTCTTTCTTTCTTTCTCCACTTCTTGTTTTTGCATTCTTTTTCTTCATCTCCCGTCGCCCTTCCCCTCTATTCTCCTCTCGTTAGCCTTCTTGCTTCTCGCCTGAATTCCTCAATTTATATCTGTGACATACCTCCCGAATCACACAGTCGATTCAGCATTATGCACGCCAAGCAGCTTTCGCTGTGTATTTTGAAGCATTTAATAATAACTTCATCGGCAAATCTTTGTTAGCATGCATGTTGTTTCGCTGGTAATGAACTGGGCATGTTTTACGCAAGGCGAAAAGCGACTGCTCTACACTACGGGAGTAGCCATGTGGTATTAGCTATAGATCAAACGGTCTATGAACTACTGCAGAGTCGATAGGACTCTTTTCAGGCACTCACTTGTCTGCATGAGACCGCATCTATTGCAGGAATGCGCGAAAGCTGCTCGGCGTGCATAACGCTTAATCAAGAGTGTGATTCGGGAGGTATGTCACATCGTTCGCTCCGCTGTTCGCGCTGGGTTTCCTGTAGTCGGTCTCAACCCAAGAAAACAGTGGCAAGTACACTGCTATCCAACGCGAAAATAACTTTTATAGATGCGCAAGTTTATCGCACTCACGGAATTTCGTCACATCACGTATAGAGGTAAGCTTCTTTCAATATCGGTGCTATCGGGAACTATATGTCTTGCAGCGGAGCGCTGGAGCAAAGACGGCTCTTGCAGTATGCTTTTATGGGCACCGTTCACTGTTCAGATGGCGCTGTGACCTTTCATGTTTCGCCCCAGTATTGCAGACGCCAGCCGCTAGAGAGGCGATGAAAAGGATACGCCATTCCGAACGACAACGGCTTCCTTATCGTAGCTCGTCTGAGAGGTATGCCCTCGATATCAAGCTCACAATTGTTCCCGCTGCTCATATCGATTGCGAACGCGTGCTATCATATGCAGAGCATGCGCACTTTGATATTTTCACAACTCGGACAGTCTTCTTTCGTGATAAGCGATCGAAAGTATCATGGCGAATGTATACAGCGTCTCTCCAGTTTTGCTGGTTTTGACACTGGCCGTCCCAAAGCTTCACTTGTAGTGGCGCATAGATCGCGCGCAAACTGCAATGCACGGTGCCTATAGGCGCAGCTCGTACTGAATTCTTAGGTAGCCACTTAGTCATTTTTCGATACTGTTGCTTGCTTCTGTCATTACTCAGTCCAGAGTGCGTTACCTTTTAGTGCGTATCCAGGCTACTTCGTAGAGCCATGGACGTCCCCCTAAATTTATTTCTATTGTTACTATTGAGGATGGTGGAGCATGACTGAAGCGGCACCACCTACGCAAAGCTGTTAGACTGCGCAGGCATAAGGCAAGAGCAGTAGCGATCCTCAAACAGATCAAGCAACAAGCCATCAGAGCAAGCTTCGTCGACGGCGCGGAGTGCAGCACTGAGAAGACCTCGACGAACCCTACGTGAGCGGGAAACCAGTAAATCGAATGATGCGTGAGAGCATCCGGACTCGAGACGCTAAGAAGACGAGCAGCTTGCTCGGCGATGCGACCCTTCTGAAAATATTAGGCGAACATTTGGCTGGGCATCGGTGCTCCGCGCATTCGTAGCAACGGTGTGCGCGCGCGCGGTATTGCTTACGACATTCATGACCTCTAATTTTCAAAATCATATTTCAGAAACACTTTCGCATCTTATCCCTTCTTTTTCTCAGTGGCATCAATGCCGCCTATCCAACGGAGCTCCTAGTTCATATTTAATCACCAACGCTTATTTATAGCTCCTGCTTCATGATCTGAAAGAAGAAAAGAAAGGCAAGCTGTCGAGATTTGCACGCTGAAGTTCCTGACAAATTTGAGAGAAATTATGTAGATTTACATGCAGCTTTTTTATCTGAAGATGTGCTTCCACGTGGGCCAATTTGAGAGGATTTCACTGCTAACAAGAGCGACGACCCCGATCAGGGTGTTTCGTAAGCTCATATGACATCGTATATAGTTCGTTGTGTTCGCTGCATAAGCTGAGGTCATTTACAAGTCACCCGCGTTCTGACACTGTATAGCTAGAGCGCATGACGCTTAGGATCCTAGTCGATTACGTTTTGAAGGAAATCAAATTATTGTCGTTCCAAAGCAGTACTCGGCTGCATAAAAGACTGGCGCCAATGACCGTCGACAGTTGGCGCTTATCTTTCCGAGGGGTCCCCTTATCGGTGCACGAAAAGTTGTGCTTGTGCGAGCAACTGTTGCCTTGTTTCGTTGTAGTTTCCGAGAAATGACCCCATCTGCGTATGACTTTTTCTCGTCTGGCCAGGAATAATGTGTCAATGAACAGACAAAGGTTAGCAAGCACGCTTATTCAGCAAACGCGTATCGCTCTGCCCAATTTGCATTTCAAACGCGAAGAGAAGTACCGCTTAAAAAGGGTGTGACGTCTTCAGTTATGCCTGCAGGTGTGCGCTGAATTTTGAAATAGGCGAACGCAAAAGCGTGCAGGCCGGCTGCTAAAGTTACGCAACGTAAAGCGGAGCTCAGATGTTTGGAAGGAAGGAAAAAAAGGCCTACGTATGCAAGAGCCTTGCCGGCCACACAATAACTGTAACCAGGGGATAGAGGGGCTATAGTCAAACAACTAAAATTGATATTTTTTTCCTACTATATCTTCACAGTTTTGGTATATTCTATTGTACACTGATGTACTGATGTGGTGCAATAAACGAATCTTCGAACCAGATCTCAAGCGCTCCTTCGAATAAGTGAAACCCATCGCATAATCGATGACTGTCTGACTGCTGACCCATGTCTCATCTTGAGCAGCAGTATAGACGTGGGCTTTTACCTAAACAAATGGTCATTGAAACTCCATCACTTCGGCAAGTTGTATCTCGCTGCCCAGATGATTTACTTCAACCCGTGTTCTCGTTTACTTCGTCGTCATGGAAGCTAAACGTTACTAATCATACACTTGCACGTTCCTGCCGCTGCATCTGAGCTTACACAAATAACCGTTTGCAGTGGACTTTAGCGACCACAGCTATATTAGTGGAGTTAGTGTTCAATGTCCCTATCGGGATGCTTTTATGGATGTTCGCACAACGTTACTACGAGTCATTACCACAGGGCCCATTGTCAACAAGACAGATTTCCAGCCAGCGAAATAACAGAGAAACAGTCTCCGTCCTTGACCACACACGTGTTTTGACCTGATGATTAGCCGTACTTTTATTACAGCCGAAGTACCACTACGCGCTGCGTGCGCCACGTCGCTCCCATAAATTAAGAATGGTCGTTATATATATAGGACGTGACTCGGTATACGAGCCTTGCTCTTTATTGCTACTTAAGTCCTTTTCCGTGTTTGTTATTTTTTTTTCAGATTCATATTTTGGGGGAGCAAAAGAGAAGCCGAAAAAGAGAGGGGGGGGCAAGGTTTTATTTAAACTGATGAAGAACTATAGCAGTCTAAATCTACTTCCCCGCTGCGTTCATGAACGTCGACACCTCCCAGTAAATCTTGCACAATGTCTGTGTACTAAAGCCATGACGTCACTAAAATAGATATAGAGCCCGTACAGATTTCAGTGATGTCAATGCTGACCACTACGAGTTGTTGACCACAGGGGCATACGTACACAGCCGCTTAATTGGGGATTATATCAATGCACGCGCATGGGCTCTACATAATCAACGAGAGCAGAGGCCAGCTCTTTATCCCCAAAAGCGGCTACCATATATATGTACAACGCACTTCGGGCGCAAGCTTACCACGTGGCACCACCGCATTATTTCAGAGCGCAGCGCGTACTCTGCTATCAGATCATAATGAAGCATGTGCAACCTGCTTCCTATAAGTATTCAGTGACAAATCTTTGGAAAAGTTTGTGTATGTTTACATTTTTTAAAAAAGCAGTGATACTACCACGAGGACAGCAACAAACCAAACACCTATATTTGTGAGCGTTTGACTTCTTTTTCAATGATTATCTTGGTTTTTGAGCTAATAATTTTATTTGTTTTTTTTCACTGCAAACCTATTTACTGTATACTACATCCGTGGTTAGGCCGTGCATCAGAAAATTCATGTTATATACCGACCAATGTGCAATTAGCGATGAAATCAGATTCATAGGTTTAACGGTGAAAGAAGATGCTATCTTGTTGGTATTACGGCGTGGTTATGGGAAAATGTCTATGTTGAGTAGCGCAGGGCAAACACAGACATAAGAACGTACGACAACGCAATGCTCTAACTTTCGAAAATTTATTCCAGTAGACATAATACATATATAGGCTCCCTCAGTGTCACATGACATGCTCGACAATGATTATTTCCTGAGTAAGGCAAGTCCTTTATCGCTGAGATGTAAAGAGGGGGTTCAGATGCACTCGGGGCTAGGCTCAAAATAGCTTCGGCTTCATTGATCTCTTTGGGTTAGCTTGTCTCGCATCTTTGTCTTTTATGTGTACAACGACATGGCTCGCAATCAATAGCGCACCATCCATCGCGCCGAGTTTTTACATTGTAGAAATGCTTCCTTAACCTATCATTAAGGCATCGGGCCGTCTGCCTGCTATGCTGCTTTCCACAAAAAAAAAAGATAAATCCGATGAACAACACCACTTGTCAGGAGAGAAAAGTGGTATGTGCCACTCGGTCTGTGCCACTCGGTCAGTGCTTCTCCTCAATGAACCTCTTTGATGCCAAACTGGGTCACTCAGTATGTGCCAGTAGGTGTGTGCCCACTTTTAAATGAACGTCTTCCACTCTAGAATGGTGAAAAGATGCCTTCAATTTATCCCATGCAGAGCGGCATCGAACAAACTTCACAAAGGTTCCTCATGGGCAGCAACCCGACGCTTTAGCAGGCTGCACCACGAATGCACTGTGTATGTGCCGCTTTCAATTAACGCCTTTCACGCCAATGCTCTAGCGAGCTGTGTTATGGACTCCTAGGTCTTCGAGCTATAGGAGTAAGCGAAATCATAGACGCCCACCTCACAGTAAGAGAAATCATAGATGCCCACCTCACACGCCAACGAAAACGGCTAACCCTCACACCAACAGGCAAAAAGCTCCTAGCGCGCCTAGGCTACCCCCTGCAAAGCCGAGGCCACGAACAAGCAATCTATCTGGCCCCCAGCAGCCTGGAGCATATCAAGGTAGCCGCCATCCCCAGAAGCATTCACCCGGGACATCTTGCCGGTCGTCGCGAAGCTCGCGCAAAGACCCTCCAGACAAGATACGACAACCTACCCCGCCACGCTATACGCAGATGCCGCGCAGTATACCCCCGGAAAGCAGCCATGACGGTCAGCGCTATCGACCATAACCTTCAAGAGGTGGTCTCGATGACGGTCCGCACTGCCAACGCCCTCGAAGCGGAGCAGACAGCCATCGCCTTAACCATCACCTCTAGTCAAACCAAAGAACACGTCACAATTATTACCGACTCCCAAGCAGCTTGCTGACCGACTCCTTATACAAGCTTCCCAACTCCCGGACGTTGCAATAGTATGGACTCCAGGACACGAGTCCCTCCGTGGAAATCAGCGTGCACACGCTGTAGCCCGAGCTCATGCCACCCGGATGCCACAATAGAGGGATACGGCCGCATCTATAGAGCCCGTACCTTTACAATACAACGCCATATTACAACACCACAGATTGAAGAGACAATACCCACCCTCACACAAGACCCTATCACGTAAAGACGCAGTAGTATGGTGACAATTACAAACCAACACACACCACCATTTAAGCAGATTACACGCAATACACCCTACATGATACTCGTACAATGCCCCCTTTGTAACGACTACGCTTCCCCATATGACACCACATGGGCGTGCCCCAACATACAGATATACCCACAAATACCCAACCCCACATCCGACCAGTGGAAGGCCGTGCTGACTAGCTCCGACCCTCGTGACCAGCAACAACTGGTGCGGCGGGCCCGGGAGGAAGCAAGAGCTGCAGGAGTCCTGGACTGAGGGCGCCTCCCAGCACAAGCAGGAAGACACCTGCTTGTTCTTTTTTTTTTTAAACAGAAGAGCTGTGTAAGCCGGGTGTAATGTGTCTGCTGAATCCAAAGATGTGGGCCGATCCTGGCGTTAGTGCAGAAAGGATCCAAGCGCAATGGCACATACCCGTGTGAACTAGCGTAGCTGGGCCTCGCTAAGTCTAGCTAAGCATGGTTGGGACTACTTCAGCTTAGTAAGTCATCGATAACCAATAGATAGACAATCGATAGATAATCTGGAAAATTCCGGGAAATGCTGGGGATAACTTGGTAGCGCTTAGCCTAGCCCAAATACGTGGCCAATACCTTGCGATAGCAAATCGATAGCCAATGAGTAGCTAATCGATAATCAACCAATATTCAATAAATTCTGGAAAATTCTCGGGTTGACTTGATAGTGCTTAGCTTAGCCCAAAAGCCAGGACTAGCTAGGTGCCCATCAGCTCCGCTGTCTCTTTAGCATTGCGCCTCCAGTGCAAGCTACGCTAAGTATTTTTTTTTTATTGTAGCGGGGAAGAGAGTCCGGAACCATGGTGAGAAGACAACGAAGTCCGGCAGCCCGGAGAGCGCGAGACAGTGACCGACGCTCTTGGGCCAAGGCTGTTTCATAGCCCTAGCTGTTTGTAAATAAACCCCACATAGTTTGAGAAGCGGAGGAACTTTCGAAGCGTTTCATGTAACGCCTTTAAACGGGCCAAAAACGAGGGTCTAGCAATTTTCATTTACGCACTAAATGACGCACGCACTTATAAATTTGCCTGCATATTGCCCATTAACCATTCGCCACATGTTTTCAAAAAATAAACTTCGTGAGTAATGTAGGTGTTTCTTAAAAATGCTAAAAGAACACTTCTAGTTGGATTAGGAGTTTCGCTCTAAAAGACTTGTTTAATTAGATTGCGTGTGCAAGTTAATGGCGTTTCACATTATCGAATTCACGCGAGCACCAGTGATTACTCAGAAATCTGTGGTGATAGGTGCATAAATATTTTCATCAGTATTGAAAACTGAACAAGCTGGTGCGTATTCATCTTGTGAATTGTGCAGCGGTCACAAAACACTAAATTGCGTAGATATACATATATGCTAGCATTATTCTAATTAGACACAGTTGCGAGTCAGCGCGTATTCTGCGCCATTCCGTTTTATGTCCCTTCGTGTTTTGTGATCCCTGCACAAATCACAAGATGAATGCAAAAGTTAAGTGGACGGAAAAACTTCTATGATCGCCACTATTGTGGTGATTCTATAGGTAACCTGTCCTTACGAGCACCAGTCTGCCCCATGAAGGGCTAAATTCTTCGCACACGTTTTGTGCACTGTTTGGCTCTTCACCGTCACTACAATTTGACAATATATAACACATAGTGCTGGGGCTGCCGTTCAAATTCATGGGCCTGCGCTAAGAGAACAAGTTGCGAACATTTCAAATGACCGTGTATGTTATTTTTGACGTTTTTATTGTAGGGAAAAAATTTTATGTGGTAAGGGAAGTGCAGATTGGATGGGCTGTCACATAGCTCTTACATGACACTCCCCTCATAGCAGCATCCGTAAACGAAGCTTTTTTGTTACGGTCAATGTTTGTCAGTATTTACAGAAGACATGAAAGCATTAAAATTACAAATTCACAGATTCGCACTAACAAACAATGCTTATATTCAAGCGCACCTTTTATACGAGAAATTATGAGAAGAGTTATGCTCCTTGTATTAAGCCTATTCAGTGGCACCACTTATTGTTCTAATGTACAGAGCGAGCATCAAAGTGAGGTGCAATCTTCGCCGTCTTGCCAATGGCATTACGAGGAGTTTCTTTTTCTTCAGAAATGAGGCGTGATTATTTGAAGACCTTGGAATTAAATCCTCCAGGAGTTACAACTTAGCCCCCCCCTCCCTTGAAAAAGAAAAAGAAAGAGCCAAAGTTTGAGGAAAAACTTGGTGCTCGAATGCCCCATTGAGCGCAATGCAGCTCCACTAACTTGAAATCTCGGGCGGTGCGAAGCATGCAGTGATGCACCGCTAATGGATTCATACTGCCTTAAACAATGGCTCATAACTCCGTAAACGCGGCCGCGCCATTACGACGACAGAAGAGAAGCGAAATACTGCGCTGGAATGACTAGCGTCAACGCAGCCAGCTGTGGAAGAGGACGACCAACGTGGGAGCAGTGGCACGAGCGCGTGCCGAACGCGAGCACGAGCCGCTTGCTTACCTGGACGACGACTACGACGACGACGATGACGACGACTACGATTACGACAGGAGACGCCGACAGCCCGGGCGCATAAGGTGCTTCGCGCCTAGAAGAGGGAAATTCGTTTGCATTTCCCAGCCTGAAAGGTAATGCTGACAGTTCAATGGGACCGGTATAGAGCGGTGATGACAAATTTTCTAAAGGAAGTTACCGTGGTAACCTCATTCAGTTTACTTGTTCGCAAAATTAAGCAAGCTATCGAAGTTGCGTCACTCCAGCTCGCCACTCCCAAGTTTCACCACTTGCGGCACGCCTTTTTAGAGCGCAGCTCTTATGCGCCCGTTCCTGCGGCGAGCGTCGGCGTACCTCGTAACCGAGCAAACGACCACAGCGAAGGATGAAAGAGCGAAGGCGGAGCGCAGCGGGGAATGAAAGACGGCGATAGCGAAGAGAATGCGACGAGGAAAGCGAAGGAAGAGGGTGCAGCTGAACCATGAGGCGGAACGCGGAATAGGAGAGTATGGTGAAACGTGAGAAGAAAAGCGTAGCACCACGCAAGTAGGCCTCTGCGGATACTATGGCTACGAGATGGCGCGAAAGTAGTGCGCGTCGTCTGTTCACCGATGACGTCACCGATACCACATATGGAAACAAAGCGCTTCATGAGCGGAGGTCTGCTTGTGGCGGCTGCCGTGAATCGCGCCCACGCGTCACTCACGCGCTGCGTCTCGCGATCTCCCGATTAGCGAGGCAGTCGCGCCGCACTTCGCTCCGTTTGCAACGTGCCGCACGAGACAAATTGTCCGCGCCAGTCAATATATCGCGAAATGAAAACATGTATAGAACGGCGCTCAAATTTCGCGTAAGGGAGTATCGTAATCGTCTGTGAATTTTTATTTTATTGCGATACACTCCAAGCGGAGTTGTGGCGTCGCCGTCGTCATCGCCATGAGGTTCCGTAGGAAGTCCAAGGTCGATAAAATCGTCGTCGTGCACCATATGCTGTATGTGCGAGTGAAAGCGCACGAGGGACGCGTGCTTTCACGGAGAGCGAATGCACAGCGGAGCGCAAACGCGATGTCTTCCGTCGCGCGAAAGGCTGTGGGGGGACGGGACGGAGGGAGGGGAGGCGACGTATTGCTGCGGCACCAAATGCATATCATGCGACCGGCCACAAGGGGAACTAGCGACTCAATCTCCCATGCGAAAGGAGGAAAGCGGGGAGGCAGCGCGGAAGGGAGGGGCTGCGGCTTCTACTCTGCCAGAAACTGCGTTATTTGCGCGGCTACGGGCGGTAGCGCGCACCGTATCTTGAAAGCGATCTCCACACGGCTCTTACCTTTGTACGCGCTGTGCTTTCGCCGCTCAGTTTCCGTTGAAGTGATAGACCGCACGAACCTTCGCTCGCCGCTGCGCCGCGCTTGCTCACGCCAGCGTTTTGACAGTGAATGGTCGTCTGCGATCATCGAGTGTGATCTATTCATGTTTGCTTGTGCGCGCGGACACCGTGCTTGTTAATTCAGTCAGTAAGCGAATGTGTCCAAGTTTATGCAGCCGCTAAAACTACCCTTACTCCCTATATATCTTTCTACAAGTTTGCTATCGCAATTGATGCATTGCCTTTCAGGTGAAACTGCAAGATTTTTTTACGTAAGATTCTTAGCCATCCCAGTTGTTTCCCGATCATGTAACCTAAAACTGCGATCTGTGTGACTCTGTTGAATTTTGAAAAATACACAGTTTCCTGATGACGACACGCGTATCACCGATGTCGAATAATGGCTCCGAGGCCAACATGGACGCATATGAGATAGGCATATGAGATACGTTTTACGCCCAGCTGGGTAACCCCAGCTGGGCGTAAAACCATGGTACAAGTATGTGGCTCATGATGACAGCTATATAGAAAAGGAAAAATACGTTTACAAACTTTTGTGCGCCTCAGCTCAAGGCAACCAAGTCAAGGAAATCTTTATTGAACGCCATCTCGTAGAACCTTGAGTACTCGCTGCAGGCAAAAGTGAACAATAAGGAGACGATTGTGTCTTCTTGCCTGACATCATCAACTGCTAGTTTTTGAGCTTTCTTGTGAACAGTTATGGCAGCTATACGACTGCTTGGCCATCACTACGCGCAAGAAAGCTAACACTGTTTCGCGTAAGAGCAGCTTCATTCACTGTGCTGTGTGGACAGACTGCCTCGCAGATGCATGGTTGCACTCTAGTATTCGCAAGGCTAGCAAAACACTAATGGCTCATCTTTAAGGCAGCTGGGTTGTACAAGTGGTGGTGGTGGTGGTGAATTGTAGCAACAGGCGGGTTTAGCCTGGCGATCAAGGCCGGTACAAGTGCTTGTGGTTATACAGGGGTTTTTCAAGCGAAGCTTGTATACGCTAGCCTGCGCAGGCGACGTAACACAGAAACTATCAGCATCGGCAATGGCTCGAGCGGCGTCGTCTTCTTCCACAGTTGGTCTTCTTCCACAGGCGCTCGTGCCAATGCTCCCGCGTTCGTCGTCGTCGTCGTCTTCTTCCACAGCTGGTTCCGCTGTCGCTCATATCATTCCAGCGTAGATTTTTCACTTCTCTTCTGTCGCCGTAATGGGAAGGCCGCGTTTACGGGTGTATGAACCATTGCTTAAGGGGGTATGAGCCATTCATTGTGAACGTTACTGCTATAAGACGTACGTGTGTAGATTTGACATTTCCAAACGACATGCGTGGCATCGAGATGACCGAACCACTTGCAGTATACCGCAGCGATCACAAGGCTACTCTGCTCACTTTCGGAAAATTAACCGGTTAAGTTTCCGATGTTCAATAAACATGTGTTTCACTGCCAACTTGTCTTCATTGATGTCACCAGTATACACACAATGCACATCTTGTTAATCACAAGGGCGCACTCCAGTAAACATAATGTTGATGGCAAAGAGGTAGGTAACGTATTGAAAGGGACAAGCTTCGCTTATCATCCATCTTCACGGAGTGGAGGGGCTAACCATTTTTTTAGAACATACAATGTTTTTTTTTTTTGTTTTCTGTTTTAAGTTGCCTGTGGCAGATAGCATAATTCTAGTCATTGAGTTGGATCACTCGAACAGGTGGAAATTACTTTCACGAGAAATTGAAATGCTTACTCGACTAATTAACGAATGCACTAATTCACTTTTAGATGAAATAATTTACGGCACATATTGTAATTAATGAATTATTGCGGTTACTCGCAAAGCGTACCCACTTGTAACGAATTTTCAGGATGACACGAGTTCCGAGATAATAATTTCGAAAGTGTGCGACAAAATACATGGGCGTTCCAGTTACTCTTGTGCTTCAATGCATAAAACGGCGGTTTGTGAAGAAAGTAAGTGGAATAATAGTGAAATTTTATGGCAAGTTTCACAACGCAGATCTCTATATACCCGTGCTATCCTTAGAATTCCTTCCAAGTGGATATACCTAGCTAGCAAACTCACCGGCTAGAATTCCTAGGTTACAATATGTGCCGTAAAATAATTATTAGAAACTTCATTATTGACATTTTTAAATTAGACGATTATGCATTTTGATTCCTCGTGCGAGTAGCGTCCGCCGCTTCGAATAATCCAGTTCAAGGACTACAATTACCCTGCCTGCAACTGATAATTTCTAAAAATCCTGTATGAGCAAAAAAAAAAAAAAAAAAGAGAGTACCCCGTACACATGAATGAACCTTTATCTACGCACACTTCTTGACTCTCCTTCTTTCTTATCTTTCGTTCTCCCTTCCCCACGTGTGGGGTAGCCACCCATGCACGCCTCCCTTTCCTTCATTATCACTATCTTGCTTCCTATGCTCTCCTATGTTGTCCTTCACTCCATGCCGCTGGCTTCGCTCGAATTATTTATTCTCGGTGTTGCTTTATTTTTATGTCGTCCACTGTAACACATATTGTAACCATTGCCCCCTGGGCCAATACTTAGAGAGAGAGAGAAACGAAGAGGGAAAGGTAGGGAGGTTAACCAAGGGCGTGCCCGGTTGGCTACCCTACACTTGGGGAGGGGAAAGTTGAAGAATAGATAAGGAGAGAAGAGAAAAAAAATTGAGTCAGTCATTCGCAGAGACAGTCACAGAAGAATCTCCGCTGTCACAAGCGTTCGTACAATCCAGTACTCTTCACAAACTGCAGAAGGGCTTTTGGTGGCCTTTTGCATGCAAGAATGCATAGGCCATGGCCCAAGAATCTTTTCTTCCGAGAGCGTTCTGTCATCTAACAGGTTGAGTTTAGCTTGGAGAATACGTCGTTGAGTGTCAAAAGATGGACGGCGACACAGAAGGTGCTCGAGAGTCTTGTCGCACCCGCACAAATTGCACGCCGCACTGTTGGTCATCCCTATTAGGAACGAATAGGCGTTGGTAAATGCGACACCCAACCACATGCGACACAGTAAAGTTGTTTCACGACGGGAGAGTCCAGGTGGTAGGCGAAGTCGCAAGTTAGGGTCAATATTCTTTATTTTCACTTATTTTTTTCTCTCTCTCCTTTCGCATCCCTTTACCCCTCCCCCGGTACAGGGTAGCCAACCGGAGATAATCTCTGGTTAACCTCCCTGTCTTTCCTTTACCTTTTTTCTCTCTCTCTCTCTCTAGGGTCAATGCTTACCTCGGCGCACCTATATAGTGCCGAGAGGCAAGAGACGTGCAGAGCGTATGATCAATTGGATAATTATCCACTATCACAACTAAATGTTCTGGTTCAGTGCCCCTAAAGACACTCCGCACAAAAGTCTTTGTTCGCGCTGCTAAGGTTCCTGCGGTTAACGGGATTTCATAATAGACTTTAAGAGCGCCGCCCGCCACCGCTCTATACTGGACGCGGTTACATTGTTTGGGCTCGTCTCTCTATCTCTCCCTTTCCGCTCTCTTTCTCTTTTATCCACCTACCTCTCCCCCCCCCCCCCCCATGCAGGGTAGCCAACCGGAACTACCTCTGGTTAACCTCTCTGCCTTCCTATACATCCTATCTCCCTCTCTCTTAGCCGAGGTAGTCGGCCAACGACAAAGAGCACTTACGAAGTTCAGCTTTTGAATGTTAGACCTCCTGTGCGGGTTTGCTAACACATTTTATACGAATTGCATCGAATATACAGGCTCTTCAAAACAGCTGCCGCCCAATCGCCGTATCAAACGTAATATTATAACAAATGGAGCCAGCGCATTACAGACGGCTTTTAAGAAACACATGCCTTACGAGTTAGGCACCTACGCGATCTCTAGTTTTACCATGCGCTCTGTATTACCAATGACGATTCAACATTTGCGCTGAGATTTTTTCAGTTAATTGATCTTCCAGCGGTGTCAGACGTAGCGGCAAGACCTGCCGCCAGTGCTTACAAAACGGCAAATTATTCTGTACTGATGCAGAAAATTTTCATACGATGCCAGACGAAGGAAAAAAAAATTGCAGCAGCGGAGCGCTAACGTAACGCAAGGACAGTGACCTGACTAATGTGAATGCACTTTAAACGTATTATATAGTAGCAGTGCACGAAGGAACTGACTGAAGAGGTCATAGCATAAATGTAACACGGAGATTGAGACTGCAAAGAACTGTGCATATAATATTTAAATTCTCTTGCCGGAGAAATTAAAATACCAGCGTATAGATGAAAATAAAAAGAAACAAGAAAATGCGGCCCAGTGATAGTCCGTAGCTGCAGTTTAGCTTGTCCAATCATTACGGGAAAAATTAAGGCGATGCGCCAGTGAAGGAAAATAACACGAGAGGAGAGACGAAGGGAAGCGCGCTTTTTATTTTTCCGTTTTTTTTTAACACTGCAGGAAGGAGATAGGAGAGAACGTAGTGGCAAAAGTTGTCGCACATAAAATAGCAATCACGCAACGTAAACTAATAGCGCCTAAATAATAGTAAATAAAATCATATTCTTGAAATGCATTTAGAAGTGGTGCTTGCTGTGCCAGTTTGTTCATACTGTAATTTGAGAAAAACCAGCGAAAAAAATTCCGACACAAACATGAAGGAAAGCTGGACTAGCAAGTGATATATACTTGAAAAAAAAAAAAAAAAAACGGAACAACCCTCAAACATCAAACCGCCGACGCATGCGCAATGCTCTTAGCAAGGTACAAAAATATTTAACTTTATTTAACACACCATTCTGCCCTTTCTATTTCTACGTTCTACTTCCGTATGTTCGGAGCTAAGCCTTCCAGGAAGGCTCTCTCTTTATCGCTCAGAGAGATAGAAGGAACACCGATGTATTTTCAGTCCTTTTGTACACTGATATGAAACGCCTGATGTACAATGAATGTAACAATAGTTTACTAACTTAGCGGTAATATTTGCTTGATTTTCTAATTAAGGTGAGTTTACGCGGTGATAAACGTCCATGGAAGTGCATTCACATTCTTCCTGTCACGCATAAAATAATATATCGTCCTTGCAGACCAATCAGATGACTCAAACGAGTCAGACAAAGCTCGCAGCTGCATAGTTCAACTTGTCCCATTGTCTCTCGTAAGAGTGAAAGCGACGCGCCCGAGTTCGAGCCGAGGGGGCGCGCCTCGCGATCCAGTCAACTTTTGCCGCCACGCTCTGCGCCTCGGCAGCGGAGAAAAAGAAAAAAAAAAAAGCGCCCTACCCTCTCCCTCTTCTCTCGTTTTTCTTCGCGGGTGAAAACGCCGACCACGTGACGCGCGCGCGCGCGCTCGGAGCGCGGCGCGCGCGAGCGGCGCGCGCCTTCCGTTCGGTCGACGGCGATCAGTGTTCGGCGGGCAACGGTGCGTTGGCAGCTGCTGCTGCCGAGAGCTCTCGCGTGCCCAAGTATTCTACGGAGTGCATCATCCGGGCCCGCCCCTCTTCTCTCCAGCATCATCCGTCGTCGCTTTTCTTCGCCGACGTCGTCGACGACGCTTGACAATGCGACGAGCCGTGGGGTGACGGACGCATATTGCCTACCCTGGAAACAAAGATCGTTTTTCCAACATTCGCACCACCGCACTTTTGCTGCGAATTCGCCGACCGTTGTCCACGCTGGGACGGATTATTTTTTTGCCGGCCGGCGCGAAACTTTGCTCCCGGCCGTCCGGGCGACGATTGGATGAGCTTTTGAAGAAGAAACGCTGGCAAAAAAAAAAGAAAGTGCCACTGTTTAACGACTTCGAAGACGCGCTAACGACGCACGTTACGCTGGTGTCGGTCGGTCAGGAGTTTCGCTGCTGCGTAAGAGGAACATCCCCGGTGGGATACGGGACACCCGCAATCCGAAACCGGCTCCGGTTGCGTCGTGCACTGCCGTTGCCGTCGTTATTGCTGATGTGCTTGTTTTAGTGATGCATTAGGGTTCCCGTATGTGGCGAAGAAGCGAGCGATCGACATACGTCGACTTATTCTGCTCGGGTGTTCTCCCGTCCTCGTTCTTTTCTTTTTCTTCTCCTTTTTAATTTCCTCTTTCGCCGCATTCTGTGCACGCGCTGGTGGAGGGATATTCAGTGATTTCTTTTTTTTTTCTCGATTCCTTCCTTCTCAGTGTCTTCTCTTTCCTTCTTCTAAGGAATCAGTTCACTGACCTCATCTCTGTCTCTCTTTTTCGCTCTCTCTGTCTTTCTCGATCTCTACCATGCAATTTCCTCGAAAGTGTCATTCATTGGCGCATCTCTGCGCTTCGATTTGCTTCGCGGTGTGCTGCTGAAATATCTCGAGGCATTTCGTCGGGCGGGATAGCTTTGAAGTGGAGTTGTGCGCAAGCAATTAGCTTGTCTACGACAAGCCCTTGCTCGAGCGGGCACTAACCCTCGTTCGTCACCAGCTTAGAACAGCTGTATCGCCTGTGTTATTGCTCGCGTTCTCTCTTGCAGTGCGCGGGTTCGTGGACTTCACCTCTTGTTCTTGTTTTTCTTTTTTTCCTACGTGCGCTTATCGGCGAGTGTAACTTGCGGCAAGACAATGTGCTCCAATCAACGAAATTCTACGATCCGGCTTTCAGCGACTACGCCCTTCCAAGTGTCACCGTGTGACGCTCGTGGCCTGTCGACTCTGGTGTCTTCATCGCTCGTCCAGTGAACATCTTCAGTTCGTTTCCTGCTCCAACTGCTGTTGCTGCCGCAGCATTTGTTGTTCCGTTGCTTGGATTCGTGTGGGTGTGAACGCCGGCGTGGAGACAAAAACGTCTGGTCCTTCACGCCGCCGAGAGAGACAGTGCTGTCAAACGGATTCTCCGACTACTGTCCTCGACGAATTAACAGGTGGGTGGATGCTTCCTGGTTTTTCTTTTTAATTTTTGTGAGCGACAACTTGTGCATCGCCCAATGACGCTTTCTAAAATGCAAGAAAAACAAAAGAGAACAACGCAAAGGAAGTGAATACGGCTTCGGTGATGAGATGCGGAAGCAGCAGATGCTTGGTGGGGTGTACGCGTAGCGCGCAGGTGCTGCCACCGTTCCTATATGCTGAACCTGCGACGCGTTAAATGTCATGGTTCCCTCGCTCTTGACACCACAACCCGTCTCGCCCGCACTTGTGCGATGTAGTATCGCGACAGCTTTTGATTTTACCACCTGGCGTTGTGGCTGTCGTCATATCTCTCCGTTATTATTTTTTTCACAAGTTCTGCACATCAACTCTTAACAGAATAAGACAGTGCCGGACGCTTTTCTCCGTGCGTAAAATTCACTTACTGTAAAATTTGTGAGGAGAGCCACGTGGAGAGGGTGCAATCACCATGGACCCGCGTTCACAAACAAAATACACTTAGAAGTGAATCGTAAGGGAAAGTTCCAGCCCGGTTCCAGCTTGGTACTCGACATATCATTAGTGAAGGCGGCTGACCAATGACAAAGAGCACTTACGGGCTAACCACATTGTGAACTTGGCCCTTGGTTCCGCGTTCTGAGAGCTGGTAAAACGTTATGATCAATTAGACATGTCATGGAAAAAAAAACTTGGCCTAGACGGTGCGTTTTAGCATAGGTAGTGAAAGGCTTGCAGGTGCTTCTTTTGCTGGGAAATTATGCTGAAAGTAAAATTAGTGAATCATATCGAGTGCAACCTCCACCACTTGAAAATCAGCATGTTAGGGAGAACTTTCCTTTTTATCGCGCTTTTTTTTAGCGAGCCAATTGATGTTTCTGTGTTCGTCCCTAATTTCACCAGTGTCCACCTCAGAGACAAGGGTGGTCGAGCTTGCACGAAAGTATAACGTCTTCATTGCATTTGTCTCAACTTCTCAATGAACCACTGCGAAACTATATGTATTCCCGAAAAGAGGCTGTCCGAAGCAACTTTACGAACGTCAAAGAAACAGAGAACGGGAAGAATAAAGGTTTCCTGGGGATGCGATACAAATCACTGTTCAAGTCATATAAGAAAAATGACTCTTCGCAACTTATTTTGGCCTCGAAAACCGTAATACGACGGCATGACAATTATGGCAAACAAGACTTAATAACGCCACTGTGTCTTTTCATTATTTGATACTAATTCAACCAGCTTCACAAACTATGAACATAGCAGATTAAAAACCTGCCCGGAATATTTTCCTTTTCACTGTTGCCATTGTATCTATACTTGGTGACTGATTCTTCTTCGGCTGTAAGCGAAACCTGAAGGAGGGATTGCGAAGCCTTGTTGAATTATTGTCGCCGTCGTCAGCTTCACCATTTTTTGAGCGTTTCTAGTAGACGATGTCTAGCCAGAAGAAGTTTATCTCGTTCTCCATTTCTGAATCTGGCAAGTGAGAAACGCGCGCTCGCAAACATGGACGCAAGTCCGCGAAGTGCAGTATTACGACACTGAAAAACGCAGCTGCCTAACGGACGCCGCCCACATGGCTTTCACAGCTGCTGCTGCTGCGATTGCGCTGGCGTTCGTGTGACTTGCTCCTAGTGCTGGAACGTGACAAACCACAACTCTCTTTCTGAATGCCCCTGAACAGCAAGCGCTAACGCACTTCCAGGATGCACAGCTGTACATTAAACGTTATTGAGAGGAGTTGGGCGTATGGATTTAATTTATGAATTTACCGTTTTATTGTACATTTATTAGGGGAGAGGGGGCTTCATGAATTTAATTATTGTTACATTTCTTGTGCTGCAAATGTCGCGCACATAAAATAGCATTACCACGGCTAACATTGAACAACTCCATATTGCAGTAGGTTTGATAATTGGGCCTTATCGTTCTCCGCTTCAGCTTCTTGATGAAGAAAGTTTACGCGGTGGTAAACGGCTGTAGAAGTTCATTCAGCCTTTTCCTGTATATATATATATATATATATATATATATATATATATATATACATATATAACACGATAAACAGCATAGGGGAAATTATTATTAGTACTTAGTTCAAGATAACGAAATAAGTAAATGAAAGTGGTTGAAAACACAACTGGCCGCAGGTGGGATATGAGCCCACGTAAAAAGATCTGCGTAATGCGAAGATCTGGGTTCGTAGTTTCTCTCTCTCTCTATGTATATATATATATATATATATATATATATATATACAATGTGTGAGTGTCTGTGTGTGTATACATGTGTGCGCGTGCGTGTGTGGGCACGTGCGTGTGTGGGCACGTGCGTGTGTGGGCACGTGCGTGTGTGGGCGCGTGCGTGCCTGCGTGTGTGTGTAAACTTTGGTACCTAACTACTGCAGCGTCCGAGGTACCTACAACTTCAAAATCGAATGGCAACATTTAATTCCTGCTAAATTTAATGTTGCTGCGCCCAATATATTCGACACGATGCATTATTGAATAACACCTAGACCTTCCAAGGAGAAATTCTAAAAAGAAAATTTTGGCATTATTCGGTACACATTTGTTTGTTCCACATACCTCTACTTTGCCTACACATTACGCGTTCACACGGACAACCTGTCTGGTAAATTTCATGACTCCACAATATTTCTCTCGATGACCTTTTGCCGACATTTGGAGCGCATGTTTGCAGCAGGCGTTTTGGTGTAGCAAGTGCAACGTCGTTCGTGCGCTCTACCACATCAGCGTTTTATATTGTCGCATTTAAGTTGCTTGTGGTTTGCAACAATCACAAAATTTCACATAGATTCATGGATCGCTCGATGACACACGAATACTATCAGTGACGTTTTATGACCTTATGGATACTTAACTCGTGTTCACATCTCCTCATTAGGCCTTGGGTCATCCTCTTGATTTGAATATATCTGCATTGATTTCTACATTTCATGTTGTATATTTAGATCCGGGGACGTATTATGTGTCATGAGTCATAACGGGTGCTAGTGCGCGACGACTAATTCCGTGTCTGCTCCGAAGTATGTACATTGTGCGGGCATTTCTTCAGAAATGTCATGCTTTCTCAGCGGCGCGGGAGTTCCTACATGACGTGTCCCTAGTTGAATTTGAAACGCGTCACGAAAACTCGGCTGTGCTTCGGCACATATCAAAGCGCTGTTTCTGTTTTGCCTTCTTCGCGCGTGTGTTTGTGTGGCAAGGAGGGGGGGCAGATGTGCGTGTGTGCGCGCCCTGGGAACTTCCACCTGGTACAATAAGAGTACATGCATTTGCCCTGTGCGAAATATTTATTTTCTATATCATGCAGAAAACATCATGAAAAACGAACCCCAGTTGCTATCCTACAGTGCATTTAGCATTGCTAGCATGCTATATTTAGCATGCTATATCATGGTTATTTGTGGCTCTATGTTCCACCATGTGTAATGGGGTGGGGCTGCCCTCACCGCCGCTCTTTACGCGTACTACGCTGAAACCAATTGGTACTTCGAGTTCCACTATACCTCTAAAAAAGTTGAGAACCCCGTGCAGTGTCTGCGACCGCCTCTCGAGGCGCGGCATCTCAAACGACAGCATCTGCGTTTTCTAAGCAGTGGCACGGCGTCTCAACGACAGCGTGTCAAAACGCTAGCTGTCATGAGGGAACAATGAGAGAACGCTCTCCTTACTGCCGTGGCACCCTTAAGGCAGCGCCGTGCGATACCGTACGGTACAGACGTTAACACCGGTACCGGTACTGTCGCTGTCGAGGTCTCCGTACTATGTGGTCTCTCTTTCTATTTTGCTTTTTCTTGTCTTTTTCTAAGTAAGCCGTTTTTTATGCCTCTTTCGCCCGTTTTCGTGGTTGCCTGCCGCTCTTTCTAGACGCACATGGTGTCGCGCGAGAGGTATGTGCCGCCTGAAGGTTTAGATGTGGTCGGTGGTGGTGCCGTGTCGCGTTTCTCCGTAGGGCGCCTCGATAGTATGCCGCACCCTATCCCTCCCCCGGTTATGCTCACGGTTGCCGGACGCATTCGTCACCGAAGACCACTGCGCGTCTATTGTTAACATACACTGTTTTGTCTTGCCGGCTCACAAGAGCCTCGCTTAGACCGACTGCCACAGTGCGTGGCATTTGCCTGGGTTTAAAGCGATTGGTCGAAGGTGTATCTGACCTCTGTGGAGTAAGCAGGCACACAGCCGTTGTCATGCCATCACTGTCACGCTGTATTTCATTTCGTTGTCGTCACGGTGTTGTAATAACGTTGCCGTCGTGCCATTTGCCGTAATCGTCGTTCAGTCATCATCTCCATCCTAGTTATTACATCGTTACGCTGGCAAGCCGTCTCACGAAATATGTCGATAATCTGCGTCACCCTAATCAAAAATTGATGTCGTTGTCTGCAGAAGCTTCAGAAGTATGGTTAGTGCCTCCATTTTATATATGAGGGCCGCATAAGCTATTCGCTTAGATTGACAATCATCTTCGGTGGTTTCAACAAACTTTTTAGTTTATTTTTGTTCAGTTGTGTCCAAGTTTCTCGCTTCCTTTTCCGTGGTTCCACTAACTTTACCTCGTCGTTTATACCGGTCGTTTTCCCAATTGCATTTAAGAGCATTCTCGCGACGGCGCTTGGCTGCTCTTCTTCTCCATTCATTTTTTTTTCTCCCTAACTTTCTCGTTTTTGCGCTGACCTCATTTGCCCTTATCTTTACCTTCACTCCTCACTGCGCATTCGCCACTGTTCTTTAACCTGAAAAGTGGGATTTTGGTTAGGGCCAAAGGAAGATAGCAGGTAAATCCATGATTGCTTTGCCACGTGGAAGATAAACCTTGCTTGTTTTGTTTCTGATCTTTGCATTTTGTTGCTTCTATTTTGCTGATCTGCCTCCCTCAATATTTACCACCTCGAAACCGATTCGGCCGGTCTCGATTCACACCTCACCACGCAAGAAAAAAAAGTAAGAAAACAGAATTACTATTTTTGCAAGCCACTGTGATTAACCGCGATGTAGGTCGACCCCTGTGACGCCTTTCTTTGAGACCATGCATCGACGTGAAAAGGTAACAATGAAAATTTTTAAATGCGAGACACATTAGTCTTTACATTACATTTCACTGTAAATTAAGGAGTGTTCCTTTTGTTTCCAGCAACAAATACTAGCGAGCGCGCTAATTTCACAAGTTGTGACATCAACCACTCGAAAGCAAACGGACATAGAGATAAAGATCAAAAGGCAGCGAGGACAGCCGTGATCGCCCCCGGTTGGCTACCCTACATGTTGGGAAAGGGGGAAATAAAGATTAGATGGAATAAAGACAGTCGTTGTGTGCCATGTAGTCCAGTTGCCTTCTGGAAGCGGGATAGCAATTTGATGGCCTAGTGCATATTAGAGCTCTTCAGCCATGGTGCCGGGATTGTTACTTCCGAAAACCGTCTGTCGTCCAAGCGGCTGAGACTCGTACGCAGAGAATATCGTTGACCGTCGAAGGGTGGACAGTGGCACAAAATGTTCCGTAGCAAAGAACTGCTCAAAGGTACTTATCTCACGCAAATGATCAAATCATACAAAATATAAAGCACTTGTGTGCTCACGTGTGCGCACGAAGAATAAACTGAAATACGGAGACGTGCGATTTATGTACAGCCCGTCGAAAAAGTAAGCAGCGGCTTTCCTTGGCTTCTTTGCCGAATGGTTGTGTATATACATAAATCATAGCAGTGCACACATATTTGTTGAGACACACCTGAAGCTAAAAGTACGCCTTATAATATTTTCCATCATTTCCCTTCTGAATTTTCTTCAAAAATCAATTCAATTCAATCAAATCAATTCAATTAAAGTTGTAGGTTGAAGCCACAAGTTTTGCTGCTGAGCTAGTGCGTTCAACAATGGCCCTGGTGGCCACATTTAGAGGGAGGCGAAATAAATAAATAAATAAAGAGCTCGTGTACACAAATTAAAGTGCACGGTAAAGAACCCCAGTTTGTCAAACTTAATCCGGACTCCCCCATAAGGACGTGACTCATAATCAGATCGTGAATTCGGCACGTATAACACCCAAGAGTTTAATTATTTCTTCAGCCACAAGTTTAAGAGTCATCAAAGTAATTCTAGGGGGTTTTTGTGAATCTCGCCCATATACCTTTATGAAGCAGCTACCATTGCGAGTCTAATTAAACGTGCCTGTCAGCATATGAGTTAAAACAGCCTAAAAAAAATGTGATTGGTATCAGCGTAATACAGTTCGTTTCCTCTGATTACATTCAATTGATGTTGCCCTGATCTCGACACAGCCTATTCTTGCGATACTAACGATTCTACTGAACTGCAGGCAGTGACAAAAAAAAATGAAAACAACCAGGTAGCTAAGGAATCGAAACAGTATCGTCGTCTCAATCTAATAATGAATGAATGTTACTCCTTCAGCGGCAATCTCAGTCTTTTTGGAAATCGCTGGTATTTCATTGGTCAAAGTAAATAAATAAAAAGCCATAACTTACATTCTGACCCAATGCCCATAATGCTGGCCAAGCAGCTAGATATGTGTCATATACCTTTTACCTGCGCTGGCTTGTCCGCGGTCCCTTTTTATTCGGTCACTCATATAGCTCGTTCTTTCTAGCTTAACCTTTTTGATGCAAATTGAGTTTGGAATACACATGATTTTGCTGCGTGCTGATCGAAATATACGCTAGCCATCTATTGTTAGTGAACTCTCATTGTAGTCTAATTATCGTTATCATTTATATGGTTTAATTTGGTGCTAATCTGTGGGGAATCTTCCGGACGTTGCGAGCCGCGCTGTAGGATGTGTGACGGAGGTGCAGGTCTCGTTCTTGCAGTGTTTTTCAGTTTGCCCATTTAACATTTTCTTCGCATCCACACTTTTTCCTTCGATCCACTTACTTTTTCTTCACTAATTAGGCCCCCCTCGCGCACACTATCTGCTATTTTTCACCCAGTATCCTTTTTCTATATACGTTTTCTTTCTAGAGCACGCAGGGGGTTGTACCTCTCCTGGTGGCAGTTGCCAGCTTGCACTTTTGTCGTTTTCCTTTATATATATATATACGAACATAATAATAAAAGTAGTAACACCGTGATTGAATGGCAGCTGAAATAGACAAGTTTCTTGTTTTCTACAATGGCAGTAGTTGAGCACTTAGTAAAGACGAGCACGAAAAAGAAGACACATGGACCCAAATTTATGTCCTCGTCCTTACTAAGCGCTCAACTACTGCCATTCAAGATGAACCAACAAGCCTATCTCGCCACACTTGTTGACTTGTTTTCTAAGGCGTCGTTGGAAAGGGTTGGTTGAAAGCGGACTTAATATCCGGTATGCATTTTTCTTCTTGCTCACGAATCAAGTCTCTCTATCCACGCAATAAAATTTTACACTGCGCCTTACGGTTTCTTTGTTCCTCTCTCTCTCTTTCCTTATTTCTTTACATTATAGGAAAGAACCAACATTGAAAGGCTGGACTTAAACAGGTGCAATAGCATTCCTGATTCTTAATTGTGAAGGGTGGCGTAACATCCCAAAGCCGGGAAGTAGATGCGAAAGAACATCGCGTTCATTTGGTCCGATTTAATTTGTATCGCTTGAAATTATACAAAGCGCTCTATAATCTCAGTACATGAATATAATTGAGGAATAAGTAACGGGGCAGCCGAAAATTGGTTTACCGAAGGCACTGGTATAAATTCTTCATACTACATGCTGTTTTGTCACCCTTAGCATGTTCATTTTATGTTCGCACTGCAGTAACCATGAAAAACTAACGAGCAATGCATGATTAATTAATCTAAAAAAAATCCCGCCTATCTACGCATCGGTTCGACTTACTGAATCACTTCAAACTTGCCTCTCGAATCGATAATTTAAAGTGCCTCCCATTGACATAAATAAAAAAAAAACTAAATTCTTGCAGTTAGCGTAACCTTCATCAGCAGCGTTCCGGAGCTCTTTAGCAAAAACAAACATGGAACCGTCGCAGCTGTTCCGAATCTCTCGGCCGGTCCTCCACTGGACTCCCATCTTATCCCTTTCAAAAACTGCACCGCGGGCACTCGTCCTGCCAGCGCGGTCTGTGGGAGACCGCAGAAGCGCTTATCTCTCTGATTACGTTATCTGCTCGCTTTTCTAGCGCCTTCTACAGCTTCCTGCGTTTCTGTTATTTTATTTTCGCCGAACAGCTCGCATAATCTGAATCATCCTCAAGAGCCTCACTCTGCAACTTTCACCCAACCGCGTTTTTCAATCTGGACGGTGCGCAAGAAACCAGAATATATCAAGTGTGAGCAACTTCACTTTCGCCGAACGTTCACTAGCAACAAATGCAAATGCAGAGTCGGAAACTGAGCAACGCTGTTGGAAGTTTACCAACCGCGTGGGCACTTTCCAGACTTCAGATTCAAGGGAGAACAAAAAGCAATACCCGGCGGCTACTTATTCCGGTCACTTGGGCCCCGTGGAACGCTGACTATCTTGTCGAGTTCTGAAATTAGACACAATGGTAGGGCATGTTGTTGGGAAGGAGACGGTACTGAGTGTGCAATCCGCGCGTATTTCCGGCTTAGTGAGGATCTCGCAAAAGTCCAGCCTCTTGCCCAACAACTCAGGCCCAACTGAAACGCCGTTTAGACAAATGAAATTTAAACGAGGTGGCCGCTATAGTTTGAGGAATTATTCTGGCAGCGCTTTCACTGACAGGCCGCGATCGCGAAGGCACGGCTGCTCATGACAGCCGCCACACCAGGGGACCGCTTAGGAATAGACTTTCAGAATAAGATATGGACTCTGTGTTCGTTAGTAATTAATAATCGAAGAGACCCGCTTCCGGATTCCGTTTTGACCTCGTTAAAGTTTCATTTCTATACTCTAGTCTCGTTCTATCCGCACTATACGGGCCACATAAGTCCCGGCGACCGACCAAAGTGTTTTTCTTTTCATATACTACTTTTCGCTGCCTTCACGTTACTGCTTCTTTTCTTTCTTTGTGTGCGCGCAATATTAAACTGGAGCGTGAAAAGCCTGGCCATTTAGGTCATTTCATCCGGGTACTTTCTGGTGACAGGAAGCATTATCCATCATTCGGCCACCATACTGAATATCCGTATTTCTCATATTTTCGTATATGTACTTTCGCGTGAGCCTTTACCTTACCCGTCGTGGAAAATTATCGCGTGCTTCGGGTTATCTTACTTTCTCTTCTTCTTTTTTTCCGTGCAATGTACGAGAGACGGCACTTTGCTTCTACAAACATTACTGGGCCTTCCTGAATGGCAGAGGTATTGCGGCGCTTCGTCTTTCCTGCCCGAGACTAACCACATCTGGTCTTTGACGCCACATCCTGTTTTTCTACTACTTTCTGCGCAGCTTCTCAGTGTTGGAATTTCTTTCTGTTCTTTTCTTTTTGTCTCTCTCTCTCTCTCTTTACTTGCGGAACGAAACCGGTCTCGCAAGACCTTAGGCTGTAAACCACGATCGGCGTGTCATTGCACGTTGAACAATGTACGAGTGGACATGTAGGCTCTCTGCCAATATAAAAGGACATACCTCGTCTGTGTTCAAACGGCGGTCCTTGCAAATTTGCAAGTCTCACCCTTATTCACTGCTATTGGTTGTGTTGTTCTCCTGTCGAAGAATCTAGCTTACGGAATATTTCCTCATTGCAAGCGCACACAAAGAAAATTACCAGCTTTGAACACAAATCGGGTGTTCCCTTTCATATTTGCGGATAGTGTACAAGTACATACCACATACAGATGTTCGTATGAAATAATGATGGCTTTGTACAGTGGTGTCATCACGCTATTATGTCGTCTCTTTTGACGGGCTTAGCAGCATACGGGGCCCTTGCAAGAAGTTGTGTGCGTGTATGAAGCGGTAGTACGAACGTGTGCCGTAGTGGTTGAAGTGTGAGAGGTAGAGTCCGAGCGACGGATTGGTGCGAATAAAATGCATAATAAAATGATAAACGCCGCAGGTTTCTTAGCAAAGAAAATAATCCTCGAACCCGAAGAGTGTACAGTCCGGCATAATCAATAGAAAAACTAAGTGGAAAGCAAAATGGGGTCAAATCAAGCGGGAATATGTAGTAAACAAAAAAAAAAGGTGGGAAAAAAAAGAAACGGCGCGCTGGAGGCGCCGTTTTTGTTTGTACTCGGTGTCATCCTTTAATTACGCTGGGCGTAGATACATTGTTATCTTTCGCGAAAGGATTGGTGAACCATTTTGTGTATGACCTCCTTGGAAGAATCTGCAACTGCTCGCGGTTTCAGTGATTAAAACATGTTTTCGGTGTGAGCGGTCAACGTTGGTAAGTGATCCTTGAGTCATCCGTTCGCTTTAAGTAACTAATAGCGACGGTGGAGCTCAGGCGATCTATATAGGACAGAAGACATTGATCAGGTGGTCGTAGTAGTACAGAGAACAAAATGTTGTGTCAAGACAAGGAACCTTTGAACTTGCAGTGCCGACGTTTCGGCCACAGCTAACGCCGCAATATCCACTATCGGTGCTGTGAAGAGGTCGTGTAGCGTTTCCAAGCTAAAAGCTATTCGTTCGTAAATGTTGTTCTTCTTTGGTAGGTTTCCTTCGCTTATGGCAGGTTAGCTATAGCTATCCCACTTGTTTTATTGCTTGCCATCTTTACATTTAGTTGCTGTGTTGCACCAGCGGCCGAAGGCTGTCGCCTCTGGCCGCCGGTGGTTCTTACGAACAGCTCTACTCCCAAGAATATTGTGGGAACGCGAGCACTTACACTTTGTGAAACTCATCGAAATGGAATATCCGAGGTGTATGGGCCCCACCACCACCGCGGCCTGCCGATGGCTAACAGTTTATAACGCACCGGGAGAGGCGTTCTTAATTTGTCGTTCTTTTGCGCACACTGGTGGTATATGTGGAAAGCAGCGAGGCGTCCCGTGCAGCCAACTGAAGAGCGGTAGTCGTCGCTGGCGCTGCGCGACGCTCAACGGACAGATGCAACGTCGCGTCGCTTCCCGCCTTTGTTACGCTCGTCCCGCGTGCCTCACGGCACGGTAGACGAAGGGAGGTTGCATTTTCAAACTACGCTGTTTTCAAGGCCAAAGACGCACACGCGCTTCCAGTGTCCTCATCGGCATGCGGTTAGGCAGTTAGGCAGTAAAAAGACCGCGTACGGAAATTTTCACCGTTTCACCCTATACGTAGCCTTACAGCACTCCGTCGCATCAGCTGTAGAATCAAACTCCGTCAACTCCAATGGCGACTCCATAAACGCAGCGAAAGTCCTTCTCTACAGCGTAGGAATTAAATGTTTGCTTTATTAACGAGAAAAATTTGTTATAGCGTGATTTCACGGTTGACGTTTTGGGTGATCAGCATTTGGGTCAGACTTCTCGCCCTAATTTCTCTCCTGACATTTTAAATTGTGTACATCGAGTCTGATTAATACTAAGCTAATGTTCTGAGAGATGGTCAACTGTTTCAATATATAAGAATACGAGATATCGATGGTTTGCCGTTAATTTGATGGCGAATGTCATTGAGCTCACGTGCACATTAGTGTCAGAAAATCTCGATAAATTGCCGCACATATTCGTTTTGCATGTGGCCCTTTCTTTGCCGAACGCTGCAGCGCAGCCAGGAGAGACGATGATCTATCCCGTACCTTGTACGACGGTATTTTCTAGCGATCACTTTCGAATGTACGACCACTGTCACGAAATTTTGTGTGAGTTAGCACTGGGGTACTATTCTGGACATCCGTGTATTCCGCCATATTGTCGCATTCTCCATCTTGTCAGCTCTGATTGGCCCAGAGGGCTGATACGGCCTCAATGCCGCCATTACAAAATTTGTCAATGTGGTGGAATTTGCCGATGTCCAAAATAATACCGCCTGGCATTATGCCAAGCTCGCTATCTTCGCAGAATGCCAGGAACGCTGTTGGCCCCGTTGCACTTCAACGCGTGTAGTACACCATTTGGAATCGTGTGGATACCTGGCCACGCTATTCTGTCGGGGAACGAATGTGCTAACCGGCTCGCCTGTGACACTCTTCGCCAGGCTCTCGACTTCCCAGGTCCAAGCTCGCACGATTCCCGACCTCCTCCCATTTCTCTCCAGCCCTATCGACTCGCCCGCGGCGCGTTTCCGCCTTTACAACTCGGTCTATCTCACGCACACGGCTTCCTCATCCGAGAAGCCCATGCAGACGGGCTCTCTTCTTTCTCCCACACGTCTACGTCTCCGCCATTGCGTCTGCCGGACCACAAAGCCTACTCATTGATTTTTTGAGGAACCAATATGGCGATTTGGAGTAAACTTCAAAAAAAAAATTAAGCAGGGAGTTGGGTAGGATATGTAGGCGAAAAAAGTATGACTTTTGGTTAATTGCGGGAGTCACAAGAAGTAATCGGTCAAATTACAAGCACTCAAGAAGACTACGAGAAGTGAAAGTAAGATCGGAGTAGAACTTCGAAGAAAAGTAGCGGTTACTCTGCAGAATATACTAGGGTGACCACAAGAACGTTGGGCAGTTCGTAGAAGCCCAAAAAACTGCGAAACTTGAACTAATTGGAGGAAGTAGCAGAGATCACTGATAAGCGAAAACAAAACCCACATAACAAAAAAAGTCAAATAAAGCCTAACCTTTCCAGGGTTACGGGAAACATTTCAAGGCATCTATTATGAAAATAATGAGGGCCTCCGGCACCGAGATGAAATGCATTAATTATCAAAATGCTGCAAGAACCTCATAAATATTTAGTTAAAGAACTTACACTTGTCAAATGAAGTGGTAAAAGGACGTTTAGCTGCGGCACCAAGTGCCTATTTATATCAGAGGCTCCGGCAACAGTCACCAACGCCGCCCGCATTTTGTGCGAACGTGGGCAAAACGCCTACGGCGTCGACAACAGTTCTGCGTGTTGCCTGCTGGTGCTGCTGCATGTCCAAATTTATACAGCTGATAAAGCTACTATCATTACTCCGTGTAGCTCTCTACAAATTTGCTATCACAATTGATGCTTCACCTTTCAGGTGAAACTGCGACAACTTTTTGCGTCGTAAACTTTCCGAACTTCGGGCATGAGGTCGTCTCTCGTTTCTGCGCCTTTATCAACTTACGCTTTCAAAGAATACGCCGTCCAAATGGACTTAAAGCAACTGTCGCTAGGCGCGTGACTACCTTCGTATATCATGTTTACTCCGTTAGTTCTTTGTCGTACTTTTCGTTCTAGGCCTTCACTTTCCGGCTTCACTACTTGTTTTACCGGAACGCGGAGATACCTGTCGCGGAATGTCGCAGGCACGTACGTAACGTCCACTTTTGTTCAGTCGAAATTGCAGAACACTCTTTTCTCGCGAGCCCCTAACAGTCTGCAAAGAAAGAAAGATCCTCGCATTTCGCGCCGCTGGCCCATAAAGCACGTTTCACGGCGACTTTTCTTCGGTGAGACGCGCACGACAGAAACGAAGGCAGCGAATAACAAGCGACAGCGCGGGACACAAGCGAATTTTCACTACGCCTTCGTATGCATGTGTTTTCTTTGTGGAACGTAAGCGCCAGGGGCTATCCCCAACGAGGCCCTCTAACTCACTCATTCTTTTTGTTTTTTTTCTTCGCTCTGCATTCACTCGAGAAATGGTGGAGGCCGAAACGGTCAGCCAAGGGTTCTTTCGCAAACGCAGCGGCAAAAACACTCGCCCCTATAGGTGCAGCGAAGGTAGGCAGGCGTGCCAGCTCTCTTGCTTTGCCTCGGTCGTTAGACAGTGCGGGCCTCGTTAGGAACACGGGTTATTGTATTGCTCGTATAGCACTGCACAGGGGGACGCCCAGGCAGGTTCTCATGCGCAGATTCCTCCGGTCTCGGCTTCCAGACATGGTCCTTTGATAATGTATGTTCTGACACGTTATCGTCTCCTTCTCTCTCTCTCTCTCTTGTCTTTTTTTTTCTTAACTCGGAGAAGGTGAGAATGCGAGATAATGAGCGCGAAAGTGCCTGCTCGCTTTTGGGGAACAGAGAAACCAGTTCGAGAGAGGTTCTAGCTGCGACAAACTACCGCGATGGATCGGGGAAAAAAAAACTATTTTCTTGACGACGAAGAGGCTCAGGGAAGATGTGAAATCTTCATTTATCACCCGGAAATAAGGGGACAAATCTGGCGCCAATGTATGCAGCCCGTGCTGCAGATATTCGCGTAAAGCCCTGCAAGGACAACGTAAAGAGAACTATCGTTTTCTTAAGCGGAAGGACATATACAGGAATGTTTGAACTGCTGTACTTTGTGTTATAGCGCCTCGTAACGGTTACGAAAGGTTAGATTCGTGATGTGTGCTGCGATAAAAAGTAAAGGGGCCATCTGAAATAGAGTTCAATGTATGCCGAGAGCTGGGCAGAGCACAGTGTTTTGCATCGTTTAGGAAAAGGCTACATTATTCAGTAATGACTGGAGCGCTTTCTGTCGACGATATGTCAAGGGGATACGCTGGAGTCATTCCAAGCCCTGATGACAGAAAGAGCTGAAAAGGTCTAAGCGAGAACAGGTGCGTCCTTGACTCGTGGGCGACAGTGCGTAGTGCTTGGCTCAAATATAGCCCCTTCAAGTCGTCGCTCGTGATGCCTCTCCTAATTACACCAACTCAACACACGCTCCCTTTGCGTGGACTCGAGATTGTACCTGTCTGCATTTTTATGCGTGTGGGTTTGTTTACTTGTTTCTTTGAAACAGTGAGGATGAGAGCATGAGTGCACGTCCCTGAGTGCATGCGTCTGTCAGGTGCATCAGTTCTCATCCTTCGCGCAGTAATTAGTGGATCAGGAGCAGTACAATGCAGCTGTGATTCCGCTTCCGTAGTGTACAGTTATTCTTTTCTTTTTCGCTTTAATACATGGACCAGATACTCACTTGCGCCCCCCCCCCCCCCTTTCAAAGGCCATTCTAAAATAAACCAAATGCATGTGTCACTTCTAACGTATGCAATCGTATCAAATCTTCTTTTTTCTCTTTCAGTAACACGTTGGTAAGGTCACGCGTCCCGGTAGCTGACAATATTTAGCAATGGAAAACAAAGGTTGCCCTGAGCCTTCCAACGCAACGCGCTCTTGTGATTTGGATACAAGGTCGCGGTGACTTCTATCATATGTAGTCTTTCCCTCCTCTCTACTTCTAATGAGTCCTCTGTGGCTCATTAACTCTGTAGACGACATCTCCATGGCAGACCCGCGGTCCAGCCCCGAGATGCAGCGCGACGAAGGCTTATCGTTCATCAGAAGGTCGTTGAGGAAGGATCGAAACAGCAGTCGCCTGAGGCAGAAAGACGGAACTCGATGCTCTATAGCGCAGGAGTTATGGCCCCGCAGCGCTTGGTTACGACCTCTAGACGACGTTTGCACGCCGAGGATGGCACTGAGCCCGCTTGTTAGGAGAGGCCATGGACAGGCATGGATGCGTGATCTACCATAATCTACAAAAAAAAAAAAAAAGAACGCAGCACTTGCGTTCACAGATTGGTCGTCCGCGTTTGCTTGCGCTGGAATGAAGAGAGACGCATGATCCTTGCGACTAACAGACGACCTGAGTAAAATAAACCAAACTAAATCTTGAAAGGAAACGTAGGAAAAATAACGGCGATGCTATCGGATGACTTATTTTGTGACCGTTTATATCGTTCCGTCTAAACATAGTTTATCACAATCATCTAGCGCCATTGACTCTGTAGTGATGTCCGTGCACATCTCTCTCTCTCCCCCCATCTCTCTCTCCCTTCTTTCTATTACCCTTCTCACTTCCCCCAGCGTAGGGCAGCCAACCGGACTCGACTGGTTAACATCCTACCTTCGTTTTATCTTTCTTTCTATCTCTAGAGAAAAAGCTGGCGCTGGTGTTACTGTAACGTTCTATGCATGGGGAAAAGAGGGTGGGGAGAGAAGATGGGGTGGGGGGAGGAGAATGAGGTACTTCGGACTGCCATCTTTTCCGGAAAGACAGCTGTACCTGTACCTGAAGACGTGTCAGGTGCACGGCGTTCTGTTTGCTACAATATTACGTACCATTCTGTAGCATCACGTTTTATTAAAATGAAAAGTCGCACTTTCGCCCGAAAGGCGACGCATTAATTGCGATAGCAAATTTACTAGTAAAGAGCTATACGGAGTAAGGATAGTAGTTATGGGCTGCATAAACTTGGACACATTCGCCTACTGAATGAATTAACAAGCGTGGTGTCAGCGCGCACAAGCAAACACGAATAGATCCCACTCGACCACCGCAGACAACCACTGGTGCTGGAGTGAGCAAGCGCGGCCGCAACAGCGAGCGAAGGTTCGTGCGGTCTATCACTTGAACTGAAAATGAGCGGCGAAAGCACAGCACATACAAAGGTAAGAGCCGTGTGGAGATCGCTTTCAAGATACGGTGGGCGCGACAGCCGGCAGCCGCGCAAAGTAAAACTACGCAGTTTCTGGAAGAGTAAATGCCGCACCCCTCCTTCCCGCGCTGACTTGCCGCATTCCTCCTTTCGCGTGGGAGATTGAGTCACCAGTTGCCCTTGCGCCCGGTCACAAGATACGCATTTGGTGCCGCAGCTAAACGTTGCCTCCCCTCCCTCCGTCCCATCCCCCCACGCTTTTCGCGCGACGGAAGTCACGTTTGCTCTCCGCCGTGCGTTCCCTCTATGTGAAAGCGTGCGTCCCTCGCGCTTTCACTCGCGCACACACAGCATACGGCACGCGGCGACAATTTTATCGCCGTTGGACTTTACACGAAACCTCACGGCGACGGCGTGGTTTTGTTTTCTGCCGTTACTTTTTGTGTTATGTATGAGCAAAAAAATGTATGAGCAAACAATAATGAACTATGTATTACGGGTTAACTTTGTGGAAACTCATGTCCACTCAAGCCCGCGCGCCGCACAGCCGCGTCAACATTGCTAAAGAGGAAGAGGTTGAAGTGAAGCGCAGGAAGGCCCGGGACCAGCTTGCTGGGGTTCGGGCCTGGGACTTATCCATAACCCTATACATTTTGTGAAGATTGTCAGCCAAGGAAGCTTTACTTGAGCAGTCAGTTACCACGTTTTAGACCAGGCGACATTCAGGAAAAGCCTAACCACTATCAGAACCCCACATGTCCCAGCATTTCCTTGTGATCCAGGGTCCCTTAGTAAACTCGCATAGACGGTGTCGTCGTATATCATAAGGGAAAGCCGGAGAGTTTAAGTATGCTGCGCCCGGTTCGCTGCTGTGCACTGACGAAGGTGAAACATGAGTAAAAGGAGATGAGTATTCATTCCAGTACGCTGCAGCCTTTACGGATAAGCTCCACGGCCTTAGGTTAAGTATGGGGCTTAGCTTGCGTGTCAAGAGCACCACGGCTCCCAGAAGGCCGCTGCAATCCCGAGATGTCGGCGTAGATGCAGTGTCCACTTTGTGGGCAGCGTTATATGCAGCATGCACTAGGGTTGAGCTGGTCTCACTTCTCGAGTGTTTAGACGTTACGATCCGTTATTTTCGGAGGCTGTGTTACTTCCGAATTTGAATGGGAAGGGACGCGCAGAAACACAGAGACAGAGTATACGCGAAGTATGCGCCCAGTATACGTGAAACAACACAGTGCAGTCCATAGTTCCCTGGTACCGATCACGTAGTACGACATAAACAGAATAAAACCTCGTGGAAAACACCTATTATAAACACGTCTGAGACCGCATAACTACAGCGATTGCCAATTCTGTAAATATCACCATTAGTGACGCCTGTTCAAACACGATCTAATAGGGAACGCGACCTTTCCCGCCATAAGCACGATATACCTACGTGTGCTCGCTCTCGCAAAATACCAGGGGATACTCGAGTTTCGAGACACGTAGCTCAAGGTGGTGCGCACATGCCCTACGGCTTGTGTTCTATACATGTATATAGCGTCCGTGGTCGTCAAGCGGAGTGAACCATAAGAAATCCGCGCGTCATAGACGAGAAGAAATGTCGCCGGCGGTCGACGCATCCAGGTTTTTCCAGGTATTGACTGTACCGCGCGCATTCTTAGAGCGCTGACATCCATTATGACATTTAAAAGATAAGAAGCTGGTGACATTTATTTTGCCTGCGGATTCACATTCGCGAGACATTTGACGGACGGCAACCACTTGGATGTGGCGATAGAATGGGTAGCGGGGATGCGGAATAACACACTACCAGGCTCGGATAGTATACTACGGACGTTACAACGCGACATTAAAGGAAACCTCAGACTGCTAAATTAGTAAACGAAAAGCCGACGTAAAGGGCGCTATACAGGGTCGATACCATGTAAAGATTAATTTCACTCGACTTTATCCTTTTCTCATAATGCCCAGCTCACAATCATTCAATCGTGGTGATAACGTGGGAGGAACTCCAGTCGGATCGCACACGAAGCGTAGAAAGGAATGACATTAGAATCATTAGATTGCGCCGGTCAGAGATGTTCCTTTATGTAGAAAAGGATGGACAACTGATCTCTTCCGTGCGACTAGTCCGTCAGACTTTAAGCCTTATAGTCAAGAGGACTTTGCTGAGCTTTCAATAGACCAGAATTTTCAGTGCCTGTAGGCGGCCGCCATGTTGTTGCTATGATGTCGTTAAAGTGTAAAATACAGTATCATTATGAGAGGCAGAAATTTCCATCCACCCGAATGTAGCACGATGCTACATTCGAACCAGGACGAATTTTTTCCTCAATTGCGAAGCGTTCTTCCTGAAAAACCCGTATGGGTTTCCTTTGCAGCTTCGTCCTACATTCGGGTGGATGACAATATTTCCCATTCACGAAACTCCCTCCACATTGCGGGATTCCGCGGAACTGATTTGCCATGGTACCGTTATAACACATAAAACCAAATATTAAAAAATTACAGCAGCACGAGAATAAAAATACGTCCGTATCTCCTTTTCAGTGAGACCATACAGTTGTGTTCTCACGTGTGTTAACTGTCACAGGAACATTGCAAACCGAGGCTTGGTGCTTATCACTTGCACGGAAGTGAGATACCGACAATGTCGCCAACGAACGTCATAAGCTTGCTTTTGCAGTCATCGGGTTTTCTCCAGAACACGCGGACACACATGATATAAAGCATTCATCTTCCTTTGCGCTCGAAAGGAAACTTCTCCCCTTCCACTTATATTTCACTCTCCTTTCCTTAGTGTAGGGTAACCAGCCGGGTAGGGTCTAGCCTGGTAAACCTAGATCCTACCAAGCCTGGTCAGACTAGGTAGGCTCAGCCGCGTCAACATCCTTGCCTTTCTCTTATGGTGTCTTTCTTTCCATCTCTCTCTATCTCTCGAACGCGCGCTTCTGAGCGAATGACACTGCTGTTTGTTAAGGCCGAACGAATTTCGGGGTCAGCTATTTGTTTTATTGGTGGTCTTTCACAACATTTACTGATAATCCAGTCAAGACCAGCGCCTACGACTACTACAAGCGGATTTCTAGTAAGTCCAGTGCTATTATAAATGTGGACTGCTGTTGCGAGCCATTTTGACACACGATTTTAGTTTGCTAAACAGTGCAATCCTCAACAATCGACGTCGCCCTGACATCGAAAGGGAGTACGGGAATCGTGGGTGAGAGTGTCGCTTACGTTCGGTGAGGCATACATGCGACTCCTACATTCACTCAGTGACTTAGAAAGTGTTGGGAAGTTCCGCGTGTTCCGTTCCACACTTGCCACTACCGGCTTGTATATAGCGAAACACTGGCCCCGTATTTTTGACAAAACTAAACTTCCTTAGTAGAGCTTTAGAACCAGTAAAGAGGAAAGCGTACTGGTGCTCGAAATTGCGTCGTTAAGTTCGGCGATGGCAATTCGGTTATCCCGAGCAGAAAAAAAAAAACGATATGAGACGTTTTGAGCGCTGCTAGCAGTGCCACAAAGCGGCAAGCGCTGGAAACGTATATTCAGCGTGTCTTCGACACGGCTAGCCGAGCCTGTTCCAAGACAAGCTATGCCTACGATGTTTTCACCTACTATGTTCATTCAAAGTACCGTTGCACGATGTGGTTGCTCTGTAGCTATGACATTCCGGGGCAGAAGACGAGATCGTAGCTTCGATGCATGGCCACGGCTTCGCCGTTAAAAATGGAGACGTGATGCGAAAACACTCGTGTAACAAGCCGTGTGCGCACGTTTATTAGCTCTAGGTTGTCAAGATTAATTCGGTGCTGTCCCCTATACAGCATGTCCGTCATAATCCCTGTTTTTCTTTCGTAAGTCAGAACCTCACTCGCCAGTGAATCAATCAAACTACATTTACCGCTTTAATCAGAAAGTTCACACAATGGATCCTTCATATGTTATCTTAACGAAGGCATCACTACAGTTCATGAAACTGACTGGCCTCAGTTGCCACTTGTAGGTGCGATAGGCAGTTTTCGCCCTGTGATTGCCTCTCTCCTCTCTTTCTTTCATCCCCTAACTCCTTTCCCCCGGCGTAGGGTGTCTGGTTGATCTCCGAGTCCTTTCTTCCTATTCTCCTCCTCTAGTCACGCGGATTTCACGACTAAGTAGCCAGCTGGGTCAGTTATTATATGATTGAAGGGGGAAATCAGCGTAAAAAAATCGGGGTAGCTTGCACTAGTGGCGCTAGGCTAAAGACACAGCGGAGCTGATCGGTTCCTAGCTGTTTCTGGCTATACGAAGTGATGCTAAGTCATGCGAAGTGTATAAGCATTTCCTCGTGGTCCGCTGGCATCGGGGAACGCCTCGCAAGGCACCTGCAGTCCGAGCACACGTAGGTGAAGTGGGGCGAAAGCTATGCACAGTGTACGGGCGGCGCGGAGCAGACGACACGCCGGGATGACGTCACGGCGCATGTGGAGTAGCGCGCAGCTGGTGGGAGCTCGGCCGAGCCGCCGCCACAGGCGCCTGCTGCAGTCACGGACCCCGCGAGCGTTCGTCGCTAATTCGGGGAAACGGAGAAACGCGGATGGCGTCGGCAGCACCTCTACGCGTTGCCTCGTTGGTACTGCTGCAGTTTGTTTCTCTCTCTCTCGCTCTCACTTTCTCTTTCTCTCTCCCGAGCATAGCGCGCGATGCTCCGCGAGGTGGTTGCTAGGCAACGCAGTGGCAGGCGGCACACATTACGGCTTCGCTGCTCCGCTGTTAAAACACGGCGTACACAAGCAACAAGACGACGGGGCGATACTAGGATTTTACGACTCCTAGAGCAAAGTGGTTGTCACTTAGCTAGGTGGCTGCCCAAAACCAGTGTGTTCGGCTGTGCCCATGCCTACGCAGCAGTACTGCCTGACAGCTTGCAGAGGATGTACGCCTCAGGTATCTTCAATACCTGTCGTATATTTTTAGTAGTATAAGCATTCGCTAGAAAGGAGCACCGTACTTTCTTTTCCTATTATCCTCGAGTGGCACCAGTTTTCTGAGCGCTCGGCAAATCGCCTTCGTAAACAGGCGCGGGTATTCAGGCGGAGCAGGTGTTGATCTAGCTGCCCGAGTGCTGGCGAAACACGCCTACTCCCATAACATGAGGGCTTCGACCGAGATGAGTTAAGCAGTCTGCGTCGAGACCGAGTTCAACAACACCATACGCGCATGGAGCGCGTAGGCCGCAGCCAGGGTTTGAAACTGAAACATGTACGTTATACACGTGGAAGTGCACGCTTCGTCGAGGTCTATGTCTTGCGACTACGGTCCTGTCTGACATTGCTTCGCGGGTTCAACGCCTGCCTCGTAGACGCTCGATATATTGGCAAACACAGAGCTAGTTACACTGCCTGTGCGCTCGTCTCTTGCTCATTGTTTCTTTGACTCTTTTGTAGCGTTAGCTACACTGGCCTAGCCAAGCCCGTTTCGCGCGGCACATCAAGAGCCGTGCTGCGCATGCGCAAGGATCAGTGATGTCACACGGCTTGCGCACCGGAGCCGGCACCTCTCGCGCACTCCGCCGCCGCCGCGCGCGACTCACCGCCGCCGGTCTGCGCATTCCAGAGGAGTGACGTCGTAGCCGTGGTAGACGCAGTGGCGCCGGCGCGTGCTCGCTGTGCAGTCGCCGTCTGACACTGCGCTGGAGCCGCTGCGCTTCTGACTGGCGTTTGCCAGTGTGGTATAGCCATGGAGAAGGAGAGCGCAAATGCTGCTCAACAGCGCAGAAGAACGGAGAAGCTTGACTCATCGGATCCCGAAGTAGTTGCCTGGCAATTAGCGGTTGAGCGTAGGAGACAACCAGGAAAGCTAAGAATAATCAGCTGAACCTTTGCTAACGCTACGTATATCCTGGCATAGCCGAGCTAAGCCACTGCAACTTTTTATTCTTATACATTGGCATGTTTATACCCAACTGGCTTTGTCGTAGAAATGAGTTCGTATCGACTCCTCTAGTGTCTGCTACTTAGGTGGTCAGTATACTCTTCTAGTCTTTATTGCTATTCTTGAAACAAAGTGCACACAGTGAAGCGCTAAAGAAATAGCCCAGATTCCTTCACACTGGCACAGTTGTACGAAAAAGAGCTATAGGAGAGAAATACTACCCTGCGGCTGTATGTTGTAACGCTTTCCTATCACATTAAGTGCTTACTGTCAGCTTTGCATAAACAGACGTTGTTTGAAATTAGAGACCAGTAAATCACCATACTAATAAAGAGCACCAAGCTCTTTTCAGTGGCTACCTAGTCACCGTGGCATGGTCGGCAATGAGCGCCAAGATTAAGCTGCTCATTTACGCCATGCAGAAACCCGCAATCTTTTCTTGGGCGGACGCCGCAATAAAGCTCCTCGTATTTGTGCGCCAATGCGCCATATTTGAGTGGAATGGACTGGCAACTCAGGGTCGCTATAACGCAAAGCTATTTCAATTGTTTCTACTCCATTTCCGCCATAAGTGCTCCATGATTTGTTACGCATTTTCGTTCAACGCCCACCTCGCTTGTCAGTACCGCAAAGTCATGAAAACAGCGAGAACGCCGCGTCATTAGATGTACGCACTGCTTATGCCCATGAATAGGCGAACAAAAGAAAATAAATTCTTAATTATCTCCGCTACAGTAATTACCTACAGGTAAAAATGTTTCGGCCTGCGCCCACTTCACCTGTCGGTCACAAACCCGCGAAAATCTACCACGGCAAAGTATTACTACTACTTCAAAGATATATCCTTATGCCGACAGAAAAACTGAATATTTTCTTGGAATATCCTCAGACTAGCTCCGTTCCGAAAGAAATAAAATATGGCTGCCCACCGATCGCTCTGGCGGCAGCTGCCCGGATCCACCGGCCAGAATTCTTTGTGTATGATAAAAATGAAGCGCGAAACCGAATATCAAGCGTCAGATATGTATTCTTAGCGAAGCACCACGCACTTATTTATAGTTTACGCCCACGCGCATCAAAGTTATGTAAAACGGTGTTTGCTCACCTCTTTCTGCCCGTATTCTTTCTCGTTTGATTCAAGCAAATGCAATTCTCCTCGATCGAAAGTACTCCTCGGAAGCGGAGACCTCCAATTCAATGACAATGCTCGTCATACAGCCGATCAGCTGTTGCCACAGCGGCTGCCATCCTGCGGGCGCTGTGGAATACATGCCATGCGGGATCAACGCAAAATATCGCTAAGCCTTTATAAATCGGAGTACTGCCGTTTGTTCCGAAATGTATTCGAAACGCTCTCGTGCTGAGAGGATGTAAAGTGTTGCTTTCATGCAGTAGCACGCAATTTTTTATTTGCTAAGCGCCAAAAAGAAGGCCCCTCTAAGGAAAGAAACATTGTGCAGAATCATCGAAGACAATCATCTAAATAAGCAAATTGTTGTTATTCCGCTGGATGGTCCGTGGATCCCTCTAATGCAACGGGTGTGCTCTAGAAAAAGTTCGAAGATATCTCGCTTTAAGCTGTAAAGTGTTTTTTGTGATAAATGCGTAAGTTTGTTTTGTACGCATAAAAACAGGTGTTTTTGTTTACAATCAATGATGTGAATATGTTTCTTCCTAGGTTTTCTGTACTGATTGTGAGGCCGCTGAAAGAATGATTACCGAAGTGTATATCGAATTAATCACTAGCGCAGCGGTTGAGGATGGTTGCTGACCTTTCGCTTCTGCACTAAGTTGAGCGCTGCACTTTCACCTGTCGTCCAGTCATTACGGCCGTTATACGCATTGCTCTTGGCAGTGTAATCCAGTCAATCCTTTCCGGCACCCAGAACGACGTCACTTTGACAACTTTTCTTAGGTTAAGAACCATTCTGGCATCGTTGTTAGCGCGCCGTAGCACCTCACCGCGATTGTCAATAAGTTACCGCAAGCTAAGCAAGGGAAAGCGCATCAGTCGGACGCACCGGCAACACTCCTTCACTTTCGCCCATCCTGTGTCGCGCTGGCGTGACTTAGCGATACTCGGACCACTCGCAGACGCCGGCGCAACTCACCTTTCCCGGGGATCCGCTTTCGCTCCGGTAACTCGACTCCACGAATACCCTCTCCACTTCTGCGTGCTCTTCGGCTGTCCTCGGCGGTTGCGATAAGCAAAAACGTGTCAAAGCAAGAAATGCTATTGCTTTAGAAGCAAACAATACGGAACCGCTTGTGAACGAGGAGTGCCTTGGATTGGGTTGTTCGGAAAGTGTTGTGGTTTCCTGCCCACGCTTGAGTCGTGGTGTGACATAAATTTGACACCAGGAGACTGGAATAAAATAAAAATGGAATAGCTTTACGTTAAAACGCCCCAGCATGCCAGTATACGTATATTCCTAAGAGCCTACCTTAAGCATTCCGTTTCCGTAAATCCTTTATGGAAAATAAAAAATTAAAAAAACAGACACTATTGTAGCGAAGTAACGCAGCAGTTAGTTTTCGGACGCATCAGCTCACCAGGGAGACGACGATGAAGGGGGATGAGCTCTGGCAGCGGCAGGTGCAGATCGGCAGGTAACATTTGACGACAACAAGAAGTAACATTTGAAGAAACTAGATTTATTTAACTTGGCATTCACTTGGTTTCTTAAAACTGTACACGCACAAATTATACATGAAACGATGTCATACCGATCGTCGACGGCCTGCCTGACCGGCCTGGTCTCCCGTGGAGAAGTGGCGCCGTGGGCAGCTGTGTCCTTGCTCACTCTAAAATGACTCAAAACTCCTTCCTTAAGTGTGTTTCTATAGCATTCAAGGGGCCCGCGGACCCGTGGGAGGCACGCCGTCGTGCTCCAATAGGGGTCAGAGTTTTCGGGACCACGCAGACATGGTCGCGACAACAGACCGTGAACAACAAATTTGGCCATGCCTAATGAACCTCCCCCCCCCCCCCCCCCCCCCGATACAGCCGAGCGTGGAGCGACCGCACTACAAGTGCACACACTCGTTCAAACCCGTTTCGGGATTCCTCAAGGTCGGCCGCGGCATACGTTCTTCGCGACACTATTGTGTAGGCTATGGTTGGGAGTGGCGTTCACCAATGCCTGCGCATTCCGCATAGGGATGGCTGACAATGAAACCTGTGACCACTTCGGTAACGAGGAAACATGTCAAGTTCTGGGTTAGTGTTCGCAGTACCGTGTACAGTAAGCTCCACTTACCGTCGTGTCCGACAAGATGGCCGACGTGCCCTTGGCGTCAGAGAGAATTCTACACCATTGATAATATGTGTTGCCACATCAGAAGGCCGTGAAAATGCTACTGCGTTCTTCTTTTTATTTTTATTTCTTTATTTACCGAATGGTTTGAACGCATGTGATGAAACGACCTTCCTATTTTATTGCGATAGCAATTATATGGACACTTCAACCGGATTTCTGCCGTCGCCGTCGTCGTCGCCGTCGCCGTCGCCGTGAGGTTCCCTATAGATAAAATCTTCGCCGCGCGCCGTATGCCCGAGCGGAAGCGTGCGGGGACGCGCGCTATCACGGAGAGCGAACGCACTCAATCACCCACGCGCAAGCAAGGAAGCGGGCGCCAGCGCCGGAGGGAGCGCGGGGGGGGGGAGGGGGGGCGCACTTCTACTCTGCCAACAACCGCGCCCGTCGTTCGCTCGCCCGCACAGTCTCTTATCTCTACACGGCTCTGACCTTTATGCGCCGTGCATTCGCCTCTCAGTTTCCGTTGAAGCGATAGACCGCACGTACCTTCGCCCGCTGCGCGGCGTATGCGCTCGCTGCCAGCGTTTTGACAGTCGTTGGCTGCAGTCATTCAGTCTGATCTATTCATGTTTGTTTGTGCGCGCTCACACCACGCTTGTTCATTCAGTTAGTAATAGTCGGGCCACATTTTCCAACGTACGCTACACATGCAATGCTGCCCGGATCGGCAGTGCAGCACTACAGGTGTGTCCCTTACACGCGCTGCCCACGGTAAGCGCTTCTCATCAACACCACCGTTCCACACGCGCCTTCTCGTGGTCATCGAGTCTCTCTTCATGTCGGTCTACTTACGCCGCAGCACACCTGCTTACTTAGTCAGCTCATGTTTACTACAATTCATATTGCTACCAAGGCCGCTCACCTTACTTCGTATGACATTACTGTGTTGCTATCGCATTCATTGCTTCGCCCTTAGGGCGAAACTGTGACATTTTCTTTTTTTATTGCGATAACAATTATATGGACACTCCAAGCGGATTTCTGGCGTCGCCGTCGTCGTCGCCGTCGTCGCCGCCGTCGTCGTCATCATCGCCGTTGTCATCGTCATCGCCGTTGTCATCGCCGTCGCCGTGAGGTTTCGTTTAAAGTTCAAGCGCGATAAAATAGTCGCTGTGCGCCGTATGCTGTATGTGCGAGGGAGGCACATACTACGCGCGAGAGACGCGCGCGCTTTGACAGAGTGAACGCACGGCGGAGAGCAAACGCGACGACTTCCGTCTTGCGAAAGGCCGTGTGGGGATGGGAGGGAGGGAGGGAGGGAAGGCGACGTTTAGCTGTGGCACCAACTGCGTATCTTGCGACCGGGCGCAAGGGGAACTGGTGACTGAATCTCCCACGCGAAAGGAGGAAAGCGGTTAGGCAGCGCGAGAGGGAGAGGGTGCGCTTGCTCACGCCAGCGTTTTGACAGTGGTTGTCTGTGCTCAATGAATGTGATCTATCCATGTTTGCTTGTGCGCGGTGACACCATGCTTGTTAATTCAGTAAGTAAGCGAATGTGTCCACGCTTATGCAGCCGATAAAACTACTATCCTTACTCCGTATAGCTGTCTACTAATTTGCTATCGCAATTGATGCTTCGCCTTTCGGGCGAAACTGCGACTTTTTTGTTTGCTTGTGTTTGTTTTGTTTGTTTTCTCTCTTTTATCCGTTCTTTTTGTTTATCTCTTCTACCCTCTTTCCAATCCATTTCCCCCAACCAGGGCAGCGTAGCAAACCGGATCTTCCCTGTGGTTATCCTCCCTTCCTTTCAACTCTCTCTTATTCATTTTCGTAATAATAATTATTATTGTTGTTGTCATCATCATCATATTGCCCTTTGTGATTTGCTTACACAACGCCGCTCCCCGACTATCGCCGGCATCGGCCGGTCATGGGTGATGCATGATAAGGAAAGAACAGAATCAAGTAGAACAATTCCTACATTATACCGACCATGTATTTGTACATACAAAAGGTAATTACTTGAAATACATTCCGTGACTTTACATGCCAGAACCACAATTTGATTATGAGGCACGCAGTTGTGGGCGACTCCGGATTAATTTTAACCACTTGTAATTCTTTAACGTCCACTCAATGCACGGTACACGGTCGTTTGCGATTTGTCTCCATCGAAATGCGTTCGCCGGCCGGGATTCGAACCCGCTCCCTCGGGCTTAGCAGCGCAACGCCAAAGCCACTACGCCACCATGGCGAGTGAAATGTAAAGTTGACGCAGTAACGAAGAACCTGCTAATAAAGCCTACTTAAGCCTTCATGCTCAACTAAACTACCTGTTAATAAAATAGAAATAAATTGTTGCTGAAAACAATAAATGAATAAGTCTTACACGCGCCTTGTACTTCGTGCAGGTTTCAAGCAATACACATACAAGGTAGGGTACGTGCCCATGACAGTGAATCAAAACTTGCTTTATCTAGCTCTCCGCTATTTTTTCCGTCTTTAATTTCCCTTTACCCTTCCCCCAGTGCAGGGTAGCAAACCAGAATCTCTTCCGGTTAACCTCCTTGCTATTTCCACCCGTTTTCTCTCGTCTCTATCTCTCTCTCTTTCATGAGCTACTAATTCTGAGGAAATATCTCAGGCTGTCAACAGCAGGCATGATTCAGCAAATACCGATGTCGTAGCACCTGAACGTCTTAATGCCGTCGACGTATAAACCTTCTGCCACGTGGTTGCGCTGTCTTTCTTTACCTATAGGATAGACAGCAAGTATATGCGCGCACAACCGTAGGCGTTCTCTTCAGTACAACCAATATAGCAAGCCCTGCATATATAAGTGCTGACGTCTTCAACTTCCATTCAATTCTTTCTATCTCTCTCTCCACTACAGATGCCTTAAAGCAAGAATAGTGCTTCAGTAACATTAATATATGTATATACCATTCAACTTGGAGAGAGACGAACGGAGGGATGAAAACAGAGTTTAGTTACAACGGAAAAGTTGGTTTGCTGCCCTACACTGGGTATCGGGAAAGGGGGAGGTCGAAAGAACAGAAAAAAGCAGAGACAGAGAGCACATGCGTACCATCGCAGCCGGCCGCAATTACCGCACGCAATCGCAGCGCAGGATCACGTTGCAGCGCAATGAACACCAATTAGCTAGGCGAAAGCCGTTTGTGCAGGTTTGTTGTCTTCAGAAATTGTAGAAGTGCCTTCGTCGCTTTCTGTCGCGATGGCTTGCGATGTTGCGTTCAACTTCAAAGCTGAGGTTTTGTTTTCGAGCTGAAGCATACACACGTCTTCTCTTCGCCACGTGCATGCCACGGCGTCGCCACGCACTATACCTGTAGCGAAAGTTGCTCAGTGTTTATGGCATGTCCGCGCCGCTAGCTTTTGTGACAAACAAGTTGAAGGGAAACGAACCCTGACGTATTTCTCAGATAAAGGCAATGAAGTGTGGCCAATGAAATCGCCGGTTCTCCACCGGGGCTCTCGTAATAAAAGAGCGATTCCGCGTCTTAGATTCTGAGTACAATTGGCGCTCGTCAAGTGTTTCCCAGCTGCTAAAGGTCGAAGGTGCACGCATGGGCGTCCGGGGAACAGACGAGCGTCGGCGACAAAAACCAAGCGACGGCCTTTTATCGCCTTGTGTGTGCCGTGCAACAATCCCCGGCTCACGACATCGCCCTGACTTTATGAAGATAGATGCGTATAAAAGCTCCGGTTGACAGCAGTGGCAGCGATCGCTCTCGGAACTCGCCCCCTCGCGATCATGTGCAGATGACGTTTCTTCGAGGACCGTGCGACCAGTTCGCTCGCACCAATGTCGTGCTTGCGCAAATCATGTAACGAGTGTCTTTCGCGAGTATTTTGGTCTTAGGCGGTGCTTGCCCTATTTGGTCAAGTGCACTTGGGAACAGAAGCTTCGGATGAGTGACGTCTCCAAGTTCCACGTTCTCCCATCGCGATTCTGCGAAATATTTTCCAGGAGCGGTCTGTAACTAAAAATGTTTATTTAAATCGCGTGGTTTAACGTTCCGAATTGGCACAGTGGGTCATAGGGGGAAACCGTAGTGAAGCGCTCCGGAGTAAGTTTGACCACCTGGTATTTCTTGACGTGCACCAAACCCATGGTACACGATAGTTTTTACCTTCTGCTCCCATAAAAATGCTACCGCCATGGCCGGGAAATGAATCCATGACCTCGCGATTAGCACCACAACGCTATTGCCCCTGTACCACTCAGGCGGTTTCGAGCCACGCTCCATATACCCAGGATAACATGCCATACCGGGGACAAAGTAATAAGCGGTAGCTAGATATGGACTGAACAATCGGAAACCTGCGTTTGCGCGATGGTTGATAAAACATGTGCAGCCATATAACTGTCTTTGCTAATTATGTATCCTATGATACATATCTCGAGCAGTTTCATTCCTTTCCACTTGTTCCACATTGGGCGTCTTGGTCTGCGGGGACATCTTGGCGTAGGATTCTGGGCGCGTGGTCGCGAAGTTGGTGGCAAGCTACACCGGTTCCGTAAGAGCGAGCACCAGCCGGACCTGATAATCAACTCCACATCAGCAATGTCGGCTGGCCTATGAGAAAAGGTTTTTACCAGCATAAGGCTTCGTGAAGCCATCCCCTGGTGTTAACCTCACCAGGCCACTTAGGAAATTTTCTGTTATACTCTGGAGAGAGAGAGAGAGACAGAAGAAAGGGGAAAGGCAGGGAGGTTAACCAGATGGGAAGATCCGGTTTGCTACCCTACGCTGCGGAGAGAGGGGAGAAGGAGGTAAAGTGACAGGAAAGTAGAGATAGAGAAAGTAGAGGTAGAGAAAGAAAGGAGCACAGATACACAATCACAATCGGTCACAGGTGGCACAGCACAGTAGCACTTGCAGCACTAAAAACATCTGCCCGGGCTACAGCCGCTTTTCTGTCTGTTGCCCTTAGAAACTGCAGCAGTGCCTTCTGGAAATTGTTAGGTGTCCTCTAGGGACCTTTTTACCGCAAGAATGTTTCAATATTGTTTACTTATAGCCGAGATATACATATTTCAGTGCCACTAACCCATGATTTCAGGAGGCGAGCGTCACCGCCAACATAAACACTCTTCGTTTGTCCCGTCTTGCCAGCGAAATTCCTACCCGGCATTCTCCCATGCCGGAGGAGCTCGAGCATCGCGTGACGCATACGTCACGGAGCCCGCCTTCTTCTTTTTTTCTCCTTTTTTTTATTTCTATTTTTTCGCGGTTTTTTACTACGCGGCGCACTTCCGCTGACGGTGTCGTGCGCGAGCTGCTGCGCATGATTTTGCGCGCTGTGCACGAGAACACCTGACTAGCGGTGTAAGTGCTACACCAACACTGAGGCAGACACAAGCGGTTCACAGAGCATGATCGCGCGCTAGAACACAGTAGAATATGACGTAGTTGTCTGACGTAATAGTTCAGCGGAAATCCGCTAGGTGGAGATAAGTAATTAAAGAGAAACTGAGACATCCACCCAAATGTAGCAATTCGCTACTATGGAAACCCAACCGGGTTCCTCGAAAGAAAACCTCGCAGTTGAAGAAAAATTCGTCCTGGTCCGGGACTTTCCATAGTAGCGAATTGCTACATTTGGGTGGATGTCTCAGTTTCTCTTTAATTACTTATCTCCACCAAGCGGATTTCCGCTGAACTATTACGTCATATACTTGCCTTTGCTTCGAGTTGTCGACAAATTCGACTTCGCCCTGCCATCTGCTAGCCACCTGGTTAGCTCAGATGGTAGAGCGGCTGCCCCGGAAAGGCGGTGGTCCCGGGTTCGAGTCCCGGACCAGGACGAATTTTTCTTCAACTGCGAGGTTTTCTTTCGAGGAACCCGGTTGGGGTTTCCATAGTAGCGAATTGCTACATTTGGGTGGATGTCTCAGTTTCTCTTTAATGACGTAGTTGTCTGCGCTAGCAACTGCATGACGTGGGAACAAGCAGACGAAACAGAAGTACTGCCGACCAAAAAGGTTTACGGAGCAAGGGATCTGACAGAAAGCTAAGTATCTCCGCAGCCTCAAACGCAGCCTGGTATTCCCATTTCCAGCCTCTACTGGTATATGCGAACAACATTGTGATGTACGGTTTTACTGGCTACTTTTAAAAGCTGCTCTGATATTTAGCGTTTTCTGAGATACCGTGGTACGTAAACTTTTTTGGTCGACAGTGTACATCTATCTTACTCCGGTACGAAGTAAAACAAAAACACGCAGACATTCGTTTTGTAGCTTTTATTATTTCTCTAAAGATTAATTCGTATATTGAACTAACTGATTAAACAAGTAACTGATTTTGCCTTGAATAATTTTCCAAGTCACGGGTCACTGAGAGTGACGTCATAGCATGGCAATGTACGTAGCGCACTTGCGATATTTACGTCACTCTCCGGCTTGGAGCGCGGCCAGCGCTGCACCCGCGAGGAGAAGGGCAAACGGCGTTTGTTTTGAAATTTCAGATCTTTCCACGGCGCCTAGTGATGTAATACTTAGCAGACACGACCGTTATCGCGCATTGTATGCAATGCGCTTGTCAGCTCAAAATGGCTATACCTGGTGAGGGGCCCTTTACGTGTAGCTTATTTTCCGGTGCAGTTTCATGCCATTCCTACGTGACATGGGTGCACACTTTGGCATGTATGCGCTGTCAGTCATAGCCCTGCCTATTCTGCGCACACGGCCGGGTATTTTCATTGTCCTCCTTTTTGTCGCTTGTTCTTTCTGTTCTGCTACGAACTTTCATAACAGTCTTTATTGCGAGATAATCCGCCCCCCTGACACTTCCTCTTTATTGTCGGGATAGTTCTTCATTCTCTCATATGACAACCGGGCTTTCGAAGCAGGATCACGGTGTCAGAGCAGATGTCGGCGTTGACGACCTCGCACCCTAATCGAAGGAGCGCCCGACTGGTGTTCGCACCGCCGGCTTAACCATGCAGCGGGGCAGAATTTCTTTCATTGTGCCTTTCATCGTTATCTCTTCCGATTACCGATGAGTATGTATGTTTGTCCAAACCGGCGACCTATTGCGCGAATATTTTATACAAGAAAAACCCGACTGGCATTCCGCGAAAGTTTCTAGGCTGGGATAGACATAATGATACTTTTAAGCATGGAGTGTGCACAACTAACAGCTTCACTGAAACGAGGCTGACCTGTCCTACAGGTTCGAAACGCGCCTGAAGAAAACATGCATTGTTCTATTCAGCCTTTGATGACTGCCCGATACAGATCCGGTGAATACGAAAACAAGAAAAATCCACATTCGCAGCTTTTGCTGTGCGCGGCGCTTGCTTAAATTAACACTCCCAGGGCTAATCTTGTAGACAAATATCCAAGAAAGTGGCCGAGCGATGGCGCCACGGTAGCTTCATTAGTAAAGCACTGCAGTTGTAAAGCTGAGGATGTGCATTTGGTCAATCACTACGTGCGGCAAGTTATTTTGCAAGCGAAGCTTGTATACGCCAGCCTGCGCCGGCGATGTAACGTTAAAAAAAAAAAAAAAAACCAGCTGCTCTCAAAGCTGCACAGGTGGCTTGTGCTCGGCACGCGCTCGTGCCACTGTTCCGGCGTTCGTCGTCGTCGTCGTCTGCTTCCACAGCTGGCTGCGTTGCCGCTAATCTTTCCAGCGTAGAATTTCACTTCTCTTCTGTGGTCGTAATGGGGAGGTCGCGTTTACTTGCTTAAGGGGGTATGAGCCATTCACTGTCTTACGTAACGGATAGATTTATATTCGAAGAAATTTCATGGAAATCCATCTAGAATAACGCTATTGGGAAAGGGGTCGTCGTCGACGTGTCGATTCTAGCGTGAGGGCTTCCGAAGCCCAGGCGAAACGTCAGGGAAGAGCCGCGGACCCCGAGTTGAGGGAGCGCGATGCTGAGACGAACCGTTAGAGTCGTCTTGCCCTCCAGGAACCCGACAATGGTGGTGTATATGCGTCGGCAATGCAAGCGCCAACTTTCCCAGAGCGACGGCCAGGTTTCAGTGCGAGTTTCTCCACCGGAACTCCGGAGCCAGCTGCACTGCGTGTAACCGGTTGTGGTTCGAGTACAACGCGGTACTCGTCAGTGCAATTCGTTCGGAGGAACACCGAAGAAACACACGACAAGCTTCGCTTACGCCCATCTCCTCGACAGCAGAGGGGATACTGATTTTTTTTTTTCGTACACTTTCTCTTTATCTGATTATTTCTCTTATATGCGCCCTTTTCCTGGCTTAACTATCTCTCACAATTCATATGATTGTGACTAACAAAAGATAGGGCTCCTCGGATCCACATATTATTCTCGCTTATTTTGAGCAATGAAGACCTAACGGACAGTAACCGACTGCCTCGCACAATCTTCCCTAAGACACAGATTTAACGGCATGGTTTGCTTTGGGAACCGGTAATCCCGGTTTCACACCTGTAGAGCTGCTCTACCGGTTCTATGCGCACGTAACGCGGAGTGTCACCTTAGCAAGCGAAAGAATAAGAATACTAAAGGCAGCAGTTAGGTGATATACTCGTGTTTAGGGACTCAGGGAACGGAAACGTGATTAGGGAATGGTTTGGAGGTTAACCAGGCTGAGCCCCGGTTGACTATAATGCACTGCAGAAAGGGGAAGAGGGAGCTATACGACGAGAAGGAGAGAGTCAACTGGAGTCACGCTTAGGGAGTCGTTATAGTGTTAAATTGCTGCCTTGATGCCGTCATCTGGTGCGCGGCGTCCTCTCTTAATGTGGGGCTCTACAAAGGAGGTCTCATTAAATTAACTGTGTAGAAATTCAATAAAGAATGAAGCGCACGAAAATAATGTGCAGTCCTTCTGCCAATTTTCTAAACCGGTAATAGTGTGACCTCGGGGTCCTGCAGTGAGGCAAGATAATATTTCCAAGCACTCAGACGGCCTCTGATTCCGTGGGCAGTGCAGTGATTAAGCAGGTTTTGTGCACAGTTAAAGAAGGTATAAGTGTCAGTGCGGCATCACTTTGGCGTTAATATCATTGCACGCGTTTCTGAATAATATTAGTATACGAAGCGCATGTATTGTTAGATTAAATGAGGTCTCGAGAACAACCAGAACTTTCGTTCCGCATCATCCACTGCTTTCGAGTGCCGAGAGTGCCACAGTAGTGCTATCGCAAAGCTTCTATGCCTGCTCTGCGTACGTGTTCGTTTTTAAGATTTTTTTTAAAGCAGCGCACGTTCATATGCATCATATGAATAAACTATTCGATGTCCCGACGCAGTGGCCACACGGCGGAATTGTTCTAGCGCTGAAAAACGAAGTAGCATTTTCGATTTTTGACCACAGCACCTGCGCTTCTGTTCATGGGCGGAATGTTAGGACGTCGGTGTACTGAAATCGCCGTGTACATTAAAGAACCACAGGTGGCTAAAATCGATCGCGTAATCCTCTATGCACAATGGCGTTTCTCAGAGCATAGGTGCAGCTTTCTGACATAAAATCGTTAATGAAGCGAATCAATATGGGAAAAGGAGCCATTATTACAGCCTTAAACTTAATGCTCCTCTGTTCACCATGAAATGATTATCATAGCGCCTGCATAATTACGCCGCCCAGCTCGGACATATGTTGCATGCAGTGACTAGTCTACTTCCCGTGTCTATTTAGAAGTAAAACTGACCAGCCTGACGTAACTGCTTTCTATAGACTCGGCGCTCAGTTTACCTCACTTCTTCTTTCTGGGGTTTTACGTGCCAGAACCAGTTCTGATTATGAGGCACGCCGTAGTGGAGGGCTCTGGATTAATTTTGACCACCTGGGGTTCTTTAACGTGCACTACAACGCAAGCACACGGGTGTTTTTGCATTTCGCCTCCATCGAAATGCGGCCGCCGCGGCCGTGATTCGATGCCGTGATCTCGTGCTCAGCAGCGCAACCTCACTTACTTCCAACTATTATTTCACCAGATACAACTGGTAGTCTTCACCCGGGGTTCTCATGTGTTTTCCTGGAACAAATTTCAGAGTTTGATATATCACCTATTTGAAATATGCATATCCCCCCTCCCCCCTTCTTTCCCTGAGGTTTTGCCTAATTGCGTCGGTATTCAATTTATCTAAATCTCAAGTCTTCTTATTTATTAGCTGTGAAAGATGGTAACTTTGGCTACTAGAAATGCCAGCTATCTCAACATCTTAGCAAAAGAAATGAAAAAAAAAGGAAAAAGGACAAAGCGAAAGGGGACGAAATAACATAATACCACGGAAAACACTCCATGGGTAACGAAGAAAAACGCTTCGACAGCTAACTTCAGCTGGCACAATACCTGCGCTCTTATTTGTGTCGTCATCGCTTCCTTGTAATATTTGTTGCCCGCGTATATCCTCTTACACGTGCATCAATATGAGGAGGCGCCAACGCTTTGTTTGCGACACTTTCTATTGAAAGATTTGCTTCCAAAATATATTGTGGGTTGTAACTCAGTGTACAACTAGCAAATGGGAATCGTGCCTTGGTTTCGACTTAGCAGACCGTGCTTTAACAGCGAATCTGTATATGGCTCGAGTTCCATGTATGTTTCGTGCTTGTGCGTCAACAATAGGGTGAGCGTGGGCCGATCCCGGAGATAGTGCACAGATAGGCTGACTTGCGGCGGAGGTGAGCAGGCTTCAAGCACTCCGCCAATGATGATGATGATAATGATAATAATAATAATAGTAATAATAATAATAATAATTTTGTTATTATTATTATTATTATTATTATTATTATTATTATTATTATTATTATTATTATTATTATTATTATTATTATTATTATTATTATTATTATTGGCTCTTCGCTCTCTTTGCAGACTATCGAGAGAATTCAATTCGCCTACACCGTTCCGCAAGTTGTACACAACGATCTGTCTTCCTCAACCCGAATGCGCGTCGGTCGTCTAGAACGGCATTTCTAGATCCAACAATCATATTATAGATCCGGCCCAGAAAATGTTTCCAAGCATTTACCATCACCGCTTTGCTAATACGGATGCTGGGCCTTGCTCTAGCACTGTTGGATTATTGTCATTGCCCTTACCTCGCTGCCGACGCAATCGCGCTGACCTTCTGTTTCTTTTCAAACTTCTTCACGGTATCATGTGTTCCGAACTATACTCAGTTGTATAATTTTCCGTATTCCACGCAAAATCCCCAGAGAACATAGACCTTGCAATGTTCCTGCCTGTCATCACCAACACTCAACCGTCCACAGAATACAGAGCTTTTATAACGCCCACTTCAATGACCTTGATATTTTTCACAACTCTCTGTCTTTTTTTTTTTTTTTCGAGCTTTGCACTGTTCTGTAATAGTTTCATGGTTTCACATATTGTTCAACTACCCTTCTCCTCCTTTCTGTTGTGTATTCATTTTTCGCCTTATTGTATGTACACTATTCTTTTCAAGATTGTAGATTTTATTCAATGTTTTGTTTTACTGATATTCCCCTGCCATTTTTTTTTGAATGCGTGCGCCAGCACTCAGACCGCATGGTTGTTCCTGGGCATGATAAATAAGTGATTGATTGATTGATTGATTATATATTAAATACATAAATCAAGAAGCATTGTTTCAAGTCGATGGGCATACTAGAATCGTCTGTGAACAGCACATGGACTCACGAGCAGGAGGCGTTGCCATATACGCAAGGGACAAAACTTACGTACGACCATATGCCCTTGACTCGCAAGAGAACAATGTCCCCGACTGTGGGGGTGTCTGTGCTGTACAAACGAAAGAAGGAAACCAACTTCGCAGAGTGAAAGGCTCCTCAATTTTTTAGTACATTTGACTTCATGGCCCCGCACTTTGCATGTTTTAGCCGTGATGACACTATCTCTGTGATCATCGTTGGAGACTTCAATGTGGAAACTTCAAAACCAGACAAGAAATGGTTCACTCAGTTTGTACTCGAAGAGTGATTTGTAGTGCCACACCAATCCAAGTCAATCAACTCAAGTCATTCAACAACGGTCGTGTATAGATTTAACTTTGGCCAAGAATCTGTCTGAGGTTGTAACCGAACCAATCAGTGTATATCACAGTAATCACAAAGCTATCGTCACTACGATTACCAAATGATGAAAATAAATGCGTGTACCCTTGTCTAACCCTGTGTGATGTGATACAGCTTTGCTGGTCATCCAACTTCACAGGAGTGAAATGGCTCCTCATTTTTTTAGTAGACTTGGCTAATAAATATAGGCCAACAAAGCGTATGATGTATCATCAAAATTATCCGCTGATCTCCAGGCACTTGACTGGCACTTTGACGGCACAGATTAGCTTCGCTAAGGTGGTCTCTGTGGTGGCCACAAAAATAAAACTTCTTAACATACTTTATAAAATTGTCCATGATATAAATTCGCTAACGACGATTCCCGCGAGCCATCGGCAGCTCTCGTATAGACTTGTTATCTACATTTGAGGCCTCAGCATTGACGTTGGCACCGTGTTCTACCAAAGAGACAGTGCGATGAGAAATGTCACGCTGTCGATGACCTCTTTCACAGGTGTGATAAGTCCTCTGGTGAAAGGAAGAACATGACACATCGATCGATGCTTTGGAGGCGCCAAAGGCATGGAAAGAACATGCTAAACCCTGAGAAGCAACGCGATATGTCAGTTGGTTTAGTGTTTATGCTTACATAGGAAGACAGAGACATCTACCGCCAGGATTACGAGGTAACCGCTGGCGGTAGATGCATCCGTATATCCGGAGACAACGAATGCAAACGACACATGCTGAAAGCGTTCGAGTCCCACAGGGGCAAATTACATTCACAGGACATCACTCGCCGCCCAGCCGCAGCATCTGTTCGGGAAAGCGGAATCAAACCACATTGACCACTTTCATGTGCAAATAATGCGGCTTCGTCGGCATGGTGATTCCCGCTGATGTTGCAATGTCCTGGAAGCCATTGAAAGATTAGGTTGTGTCCATTGTCATGGCTGCGATGATACGTCTTGTCTGATTTCTGACGCCAGTTGTTCACTGGGTGCGTGGCGCATTGGGCTTTGTATGCACTTGAGGGCTGCCTTGGCATCACTAAAAACGGTCGATTGTTGCGGTGTTTCCTGATTAATGAAATAAAGTGAAGCACGGAGTGCCGCAAGCTCTGCACCCGTTGATGTGGTCACACTTGAATTTCCTAACTTGATTTCTTCAGATTTTCCGGGATCATGAGGAAGACAGAAAGCGAACTGACCGAAAGGGACTTACACTAGCGGACAACTGTCTACGGAAATGAAGTGAAAGTTACAGAGGTGGGGCGTTCGCCCACGCGTTGCTGTACCAAGCAGTCCGGCAGCGTTTGACGGCGCTTTTGGTTCCTTGAGAACAGATACTGAGTTAGCCTAACTTTTAAGCGGGATAGCTTCACAAGTTTCTGAACGTGGGAGAAAGAAAAAAAATTCATCAGATTTAACACTGATTGCGCATTTTGTCTTATTTTGCTGTAGCAAATAAGACATTTGTGTTTTCTTTTTCCCAGTTTATACTAACAAAAATGTAAAATATAGAGCTGTCTTCAGCATCGCTGTTACTTGTACACACTTTTCCTCCTTAGATTTCTCTCTAGTGCCACACTGCCACAGAAAGTTGTCCAAGAACATAGAAGCTGGTACTGGTAGTGCGAGTATCGACCACAGGTTTATGGACTTCCTTTGTAGCATTATTCCACAATAAAGGCAAGTCGCAACTTTATTTTTTCTGTGTTTTCCTCCATGAAAGAGAGAACGTGCGCATTTCGGTTGTGAAATAGAGACGGGCATTTTTTGCGCGCTCTATCATTCCTCTAAGAAACGCCGTTATCATTTACCTGATAGCTTTTGTGTTGCGAATGCGGAAACATGTCGCGCCTCTCCCACTGTTCGCCATTCGCCCAAGCCTGCATATATGCATGCTTGGGCGAAGCATATAAAGGCCGCACGTTGCTTGTCGACTCGCAACAGTGTTTGTTTTCAATGAAACTTTTGTCGCAATTCCAACACGCTCATGATTTTAGTGCACTTATAAGTCTATTATTAGCTTATAAGGCTATTATTATTCTTAACTTATTCGCTTGCGAAGTAACTTCGAAATGACAGTAAGTAAAACAGAATCGAAAGTGAGAGCCTGAATAGAACGTCAAATACCCTCGAGGGTTTGTGTGGGCGCTAGCAATACGTATTCCGTACGCCGACATAGCCAAGGCGATAATGCGTTCCATCTTTCAATACTCGCAGAAAAAGAAACAATAAACAAATTGGAACCCAAGCGGGAAGGGAAGGTTTCAGCTGGGCGGGAGCGTTGCCAGATGCGCCTAGAATTTCCATAGCAGAGGCATGACGTGCGAAAAACTATAGGAACGCCTGCAGCCCCTTCACCCCACCTCCCGCTCTCGGGATGAATATATGTATACTGTATTCGCGCTCTTGTTTCTCGAAACGAAACCACCATAGATGGAAAGCTTCCTCGTCGTAGCTTGAGCGTGCACTCCGAGGTCCAGTCGGCTGGTGAAAACGTGACAGCTGTGACGGTGCCTATGCGTGTTTCAGTTTCGCAAGTTTTAAAGAAAGCCCAATTTCCCTCTTTCAGTGGCTTTTTTTTTTATCTTGGTCTCTTCTATTTTATTATTTTTTGATTTGGGATTGTTTAGTGGTGACTCGTGCCCGTGACGACGTGTACTTAATATGCACGCCTCGGGCACACCTGGCAAGCTTTACTCGCGGCGTAACTTATCATCTTCACTCTTGCTCCTCTGAAGCCGTGCTGGTGTAATCGGGGGGATGCGGCTCCGCCGTACGCAGAAATACAAGTTTAGAGATAACCTGCCCTTCGACGACGGGAAAGTTTTGGCTAATACGCTTGCTTATTCAAGCAAAAAAAAAAAAAAAAACTAAACTGCAATCTGTACGGTAAGCGCAGCAAAACGCATATGGAGGGGTCCGAAGAGTGAAAACACGGATAACGTTTAGCGCCAGCAGACAAGGACAAAAGGTAGACGTAGACACCATGGTGCACTACCGTGGTATGTATACGTATCCCTTTTGTCCTTGTCTGCTGGCGCTAAAATGTTATCCAAGTTTGCATACAACACGCCCCACACACAGCTGTGCTGTACATATACGCGTACAAAGCAAAACAGCACTTGTCTCGCTCTACTCTCGCCTCCCTTTATCTTGTGGCGCCGATATGAAGCTAGTCAAGCAATGGATTACTAACGAGCCGAGGTCTACACTAGTGTCATTTATAGCCTTTTCTGTCGGCATCCTTCTAAAAATAAAGCAACGTTTAGTTGTCTTTAGGGTTTCAATTCCACTTAAGCAGCTATGTTGCCATCGACCATATATATATATATATATATATATATATATATATATATATATATTGATAGCCTCATTCATATTGATCGCGTTTTTCTCTTCTTATGTGAGTATGACGGCTTACTTACATCACTGATATATGAAATATAGGCCACGCTGTTTTGTGAGCTGTGGAATTTATCGCAAGACCCGGAACCTTCTTTTATATGCGTGTATTATAGCTCAATGTACAGGTGATGGGTGTGGTCATTGCAAGCTCGTGGGGCCACTCTTAAGCCTTGGATACTGAAATAATCAATAGAACAGCAGTATAAGAATGTGTCATCCCTAGCCCTTAAATGTTCTCTATTGGATGCGTATATATGCATGCACTTGGACAGAATTACCCGAATATTTACATGATGCAGGGAATGCGGAGAAGAAACTTAATTCTGACCACTTTTGCGCCATAGGCGCATGGTTTTGTGTCGATGCGAGTGCCTACGTGTGGGGTTGTGCACGTATTATTATTGCTCACTGGAATTCGATTTCGATAATTGTCTCCTTGTCTACATAACGCTTTTTTTCTTTCACAGAAGCCATTCCATAGATCTTCGTAGTCGATCGAACATTCAGGCCGGCCACTGCTGAAGGCATGCAGCGTATTTAGTGGCTAAGTGCCTCTTCTAGATTGCGCCTTGTAGATGTAGCTCTTTTCGGAGCACGCATAACCTATCTCGGCAGTCGAGCCGCGGTGAATTTTAACCACGCGAATATGTATAGTTATACCGCATTTTAAGTGACGGCAAAGCAAAATAAATATGCTAGGCCAACTTCGTTTCCGGCGAAGCATACGTACGTACAAGCTTCTGGTGTGGTTGTCGACCTGCCGTTGTTGCACTGCACACCACGACTCGGCGCGCCACGCAGCCGGCTCCCGATGTGTCAGTTTACCTCATTTAATCCTTTCCCTACACACACTGCTGTTTGCGTTGATATCAGTGGTTTCTGACGCAAGGCTAGAAGTCTAGAACTCTTTCACCATGTGTCGTTTGCGTTCGTTGTCTCCGGATATCCGGATGTATCTACCGCCTGGGTTACCACGACGTGAACAGACAATGCTGTACCGTCTGTGGCTAACCGTTGCATTTATGAACTCACACGCCCTCCGTATTGGCATTGCCAACAGCCCCACGTACGACATCTGCAGCAGCGATGAGACGCCCGCGCACATTATCTGTGTCTGCCCGCGCTATATAGTGCCGACAGACAAGTGCTGTGCAGAGTGCTGGACCAATTGAACAATCGTCCACTATCAGAACTAAAAGCTTTAAGGTCAGTGCTCTGAAAGAACATCCGTGCTGAAGGCCTTACTCGCGTTACTAAGGACCCTGCCGTCTACGGGCCTTCACCATAGTCTTTAAGAACGCCGCCCCCTACCGCTCTATAGTACTATACGCGGTTTGTTTGCACTCGTCTCTCTCTCTCTCTCTCTCCCCTTCTACTCTATGTGACCTTTTATGCACCTACTCCTTCCCTCCTTGCAGGGTAGCCAACCGGAACTACCTCTGATTAACCTCACTGCCCTTCTACGTGTTCTTTCTCTCTCTCTCTCTCTAGCACTCGCATAATTCCAGCGCCTCGCCTCTGTGCATATTTATCTTTATCCTCCTTAATATCCCACCCGCCGCGGTGGCTTATAGTGGCTATGGTGTTGGGCTGATAAGCACGAGGTCGCGGGATCAAATAGCGGCCGCTGTGGCCGCATTTCGGTGGGGGCGAAATGCTAAAACACCCGTCTCCCGTGCCTTGGGGGCACGTTAAAGATCCCCTGGTGGTCAAAATTTATCCGGAGTCCCCCCCCCCCCCTGCCCTCCCCTTCCCCGCTACGGCGTGCCTCATGATAAAATCGTGGTTTTGGCACGTAAAACCCCAGAATTCAATTCAATTCCTTAATACCGTCTCGCTTCCTTCCTTTTTGATTGTAAACGCTTGCCGTCAGGCGAGCGCCAGCGTCCGAGCCCGTTCGTGATCTGTCGACCCGCTTTCTGGTTCACGTTTTTTCCAACGAGTAATTCACCGGCACTCGTCCCCGCATTGTGCAACCGGCGCCGAGGTGTGAAGCGGCAAAATATGGATTCCGCCGCGATCTAAACGTTCTCACGCAAGGTACGCGAGTTCAGCGACCGCGAAATTACCCCTTGCCTGGGTGCGCCTTGCGTATACCGTCTGTACTGAGGCAGGAAATCCAGAAAAGAAAAAAAAAGAGCTTAAATAACAAACAAAAACACGTTCGGTTGGACAAGTGAGATTGCTTTGATGGCGCTCGGACAGATGGGAGCCACGCACTATGCAATATTCCATTGATCGAAGCATTCCGTGTGAACCTCGGCCGAACGTGTACTCTGTCGTTTCTTTTACGATGATTATTATTATTTGCTCTTCAAACAGTTTTGTTGTAGTTTATTCGCGAAGCTTCGCTGCAGTCGACGCATCCGTTGAATCGTAGCCTTCTCTATACAGCGCTTCCTTGAAATGCATGTACACTTTTGGGGATTTTGTTTTGCTGTTTGTGCAGTGTGGCATGAAAGAATATTTATGCTACAAAAGAAAAAAACAAGAAACACTTCTTTTTTAGCTTTCGTAAATTATAATATTTATCTTGGTCTTTTCGCTATGCGATCGTTCTTCGACCAAAGGTACCTACTTCCGGTGAAACGCTGAAGTTGTCATCATCACGTGTTCCGGGTGGGATGCATAATAGTACTGTTATTACACTCTAGCATTGTAAAAGAATTCTGAACTCATGTCATCACAACGCGTAACATATTTTTGGTTTCAAGTATGATGACAAGGAATTTCTTATGCTCCTTCTCAGAGTCTGTCTCACTGAGATTTATTCGCTTCCCAAAAGGTGGTGCGTTTTGCGCATGGTGTTTGTTTCTATGGGTCCAATATGACTGTGCCTTCTGCCTTTCTCTTTCCTCCTCCTCCTCGTGCGTAACCGCATTCGCCATAGCACAACAGAACGATTAACCTAACCATGCTGGGGTTACCCCCGACCCGACAATGTCTCTTTAAGTCATCAGGGGCCAGTAGAGAACGCCTGCGTCAAGGCAAGAAAATTAACGGACTGTGAAACCGGGACATCACGTTCTTCGGTGCTGCCTGAGAAGCTCCAAGACAACAACGCTTTTGTGCTTGCATTAGCATCACCAGAGAGGTCAAGCTACTCCACACTCGTCATACGCGTGACCCAGCCTGCCTCGAGGTTCCCTTGTCCCAAATGCTATCGCTCACGGGACATCGACCGGACAAGAATGCTCTGACCACTCTTGGGGGGAATCACGTAAGCTGTCTCGCGTTTGGACGACGTATTGCCATTGTAGTCGGCTGTGTTTTTCTTAAGACGTAAGCAGCATTATAACAGCAATCATGTCAGTGAAGTCAAGTGTAGGAGAAATAAATTTGTCAGTGATCTCTCTTGTTGCACGCTTTATTTGCCAACCACATACTACCCATCAGTTAACCAAACTCATCTCTATATACAACTTATGGGACGCAACTCACCACGGCTCCGCCATTTGCTGTACTTCACTCTACACAACCCTAAACGAGTACCGACACATGATTTCAAACTTGTACAAAGTCTGCTGCGTGCTTCACTCGCGTAAAAGGATGAACTTGGCATTTGTGAAGGTTGGTAAATGCTAATAGTAAACTCAAGTTTGATGCTAAGGGTAGGGGAACTCGAAACGCAAGACCTGACGTCATCGACATTGTCGTGACGTCATGTAGGTCATAGCGCAGAGGAAAGTTCGCCGACGTCGTGTATCAATAATGCTATAAGTATGATGATGTGACTCATAAATAAACACGAGTGCTGCACACGTTTCGTCTCCCTGCGCTCGCGTGCGTCAGCCGCAGCGATCGCAGGTACGGAACGAGCAGGTGCATTGTGACGTCGCGAAGCATCCACCTTGTTGGTATCTAAGTTAAAACTTGTTGGCAAAAGCAAATATTGCAATAAGTTACTTAAGGGTGCCAGTAAGTTCTGCATGGTTTAGGAGGTTTAGAACTACATTTACTGAAAAAAATGTATTTGGTGTATCAGGGACGCAGCCGCAGTGGGGGTATGTGAAACGTCTTGTTCGAAATGTCTTGGTCACTAGGGTACGGAAATGACGTCAACAAATACACGAGTGACATTTACGCACGCATTGCAAAGCTTACACGTTTAACTCGCGTTACTGCGAGTGGTGGTCATACGGTCTAATATTGTAATCGTGCTTGCTCCCTATTCGTAGTGGGCCAGATGTGGTCGAAGATGGCGAACACGAATTGGCATCTCTCTGTCTTGCTGCCCGAGTCACCTCGCACCAATTGTGGACCCTATACTTGTTGAGCGCGCAGGCACCGCAGCGGAGCAAATGTCAAATTTCTGCAATAAACTGCCCACTTGTAAGCCTTATCACTCCTTGATTAGCCCATGTTTGAGTCTGATGGATTATACCTACTATGGTTGAGTGAGCTCTCTCAAACGCTCCTGCACGCATCGACAAACGCACTGCCCAGATATGTCTCTCTGAACGCCGAGCGAGAGGCTAAATTTATCTCTGGTTGAGTCATGCGTGGCCCGACAACGGCGCCATCCGTGCGCGCATATCATGCATGATAGAGTAATGGCTTCTTTTCTATATACAATTATACCAAAGTAAGGCGCGTGGGTAGTACGTTTGCAAAGATATAAGTGATCGCAGTATTACATGATTTCGTTACGTGATGTTCTCACAAGTTACCTCTTCGAACTGATCGAACTGAAAGACGTTTCATGTCAAAACAAAAATGACAAAATCGAAGAACTGTCTTCTCAGTAATCCTTTAATATACTCCGGACGGTCTGCTTCTGTATTAACCGAACCATTTCTTGCCTAAGTGACGTCTGCGATGGCCATGGCCAACTCAATCCTCTCATTATCTCGCCAAGGGTTAACATGAAATGCAGACGCCTCAACGCGGGCCGCGCGAGAATGCTTTTACGAAGGAAAATCTATGAGAGTATGGCCCTATTTCGTAGGCAGAAAACCTCAGTTAAGGCCAAAAGTTCTTATAGAACCACAACGACAATATATTAGGCTTAGCTCAATACTCATGCATTACACGTCTGCAATCACAGTTGTTGGGCTTTTGCACAAAACATGCATTTTGAGCGATCTAGTTGGTATAATAATACCAACTAATCCAACTAATAATTACAACTAATTCCGATTCATTGCCACATTTAGCGTGTGTAACGAACAAGAACGGGAGGAGGAAGGAACAAGCACAACAAACACAAGCACTCGCATTCGCCCTTCTTGCCTTCCTTGTTACAATTTAAATACACCTATATGACTATTGTCAATCTGTATGTTTATTGAATACAGTATATGACTTTTGTCCTTGACGTATGGCAGAGGACAACGGAAACGAATAGGACTTGTCCCGGCGCCGCCTTGAAGTTTGCGCACCAGCTTTTTGTGATGTCATGAATTGTGGTAAGATTTATTGAAAGGTATTTCTGAGATGATGAGTTACATTATATTAACAAAGCATTAAAAACTGAGCCAAGCAACTATTGTCTGATTCCACGAAGCACACACTGAAACTGTCAAGCGGAAATTCGGAGGATGGAGGAAATCTTATGAAAGGAAAATATTGCTATCCACCTGGCAGTAGCAATGTGCTACGAAGAAAACCCATACGTGTCTCCCCCAGAAAGCTTCTCAGTTGAAAACTTTATCCCAGGCCTGTGATCGGATCCGGAACTAACGCTTTCAAACTCCGGACAAAGACCATATGAGAACCATACGGGTTTCCATCGTATACTTCGTGCTACCGTCACATGGACGACAATGACAATTTCCTTTCCTTTCCCACCATAGCAACTGGCGTTTTGGGCAACTCGTTGGCAAAATTCAAGGCGGGAATTTCGTCGTTCGTTTTCATGCAGCGAGCAAAGGTAGAGGGAGAGATCCGATAAAAAGCGTAATGTGCCGCTGAACTTCATGCTTGATCGTTTGTTTGAACACAGCTGGAGTAGAATGAACTCTAGAATGAAGTAGAATGAACTCGTGTTTATACGACCTGCAAGAGTCATTTCTTCACTGTTACAAATACCATGAAATAAATAAAAAAAGAATCGTCTGACAACAGGAGTTGAACAGTGCCGTAGGCCTGCTGTAGGGCATACTACGCTGCATTGTTTCATGACGCTAGTGCACTCAAAACGCTGTAGTAATTTGAGCAGACTACAATCTTGACGATCGAAAAATGCAAGCATTTGTTAAAGAACATAAAAAGGGGGAAAAATTGAAAAAAAATGTAAGAAGAAAATCCAAGAAAAAGCACGTACATGCATGTTGAGACGTGTTAGAGACGTCGCGAGAATCTGAGAATGTTAGAGACGTCGCCGTAGCAACTGTCAGATAAATTTTTAAAGACGTTTGCAAGGACTTCGGCTCAATAAATTGCAAAGCTCAGTGCCTGTCAATGGCGTGTTCCCGTGGTTTAGGTCGAAGTTTCAGGATTCAGGTATAACAATGTCCGATTTCATTTTAATGTGATATACCCATCCACTTACCCGTAATACATGCGAACTTCAAGCAGAGATTGCTAGACGAGGCACAACGCAGCAAAGCTGGAGTAAGGTAAGGCGCAGTCTTTATTAGGCGCACCCTTTGTGCTAGTCGTATAATCAATCAATCAATCAGTCAATTTCAATGACATGCCGAGGAACAAGCTGGTGGTCTTGGTAATGGCGCACGTGAGAATTAGTATAACACACATGCAGATATACATACATCAACAAACAGGATTTAAAAAACGTACATGCCTATACGATTGCAGTTTATAATATATAACGTCTACATTATAACACAACATAGCATAACAGAGCTTAACATAGCATAACATAGCATATATACCATAACATAAAATATGAACTATACCATAAAAAAGAAAAAGAAAAAAACAACAACATTGAATTGAGATTTCTGGGAATCTGGACACCAAGCAGACGGTAACTGTCACATTGAACAAGGCGGACACGTACACACCAATGAACAAGAATAAAGTGTACATATACCCTACAACAACGGTCCGCCACATAATCTACAAAAATAATACTAACATTCTGGAAATAAGTAATGAAATCGATTCTAGTGCTGCCTTGAAAGAGGGCAAATGTTTATGCGACATGTCGATTTTGTGCAAGTGTTCGTTGCAAACCCGCAGAATCCTGGCCAGGGGATTGTTTGATCCACCAGAACTAGATACATGAAAAGGTATAGGCACCATAGTTATTTTCGCCGAATTCTTATACTTACATTATCCAAGAGAGAGAGAGAGAGCAAGGAGAAGAAAGGCAGGGAGGTCAACCAGACGAGCGTTTCGTTTGCTACCCTACACTAGGGGTAAGGGAAAGGGAGAATAGAAAGAGGAAAAGAGGGAGAGAGTGAGTACTGAGTACACGTGGGACGCTGTACAGGGAAACTTTAAGCGGTCTCTTAATCCCGTGCACTTCAATTACACGAAAGGACACATTCAAGTATAGCTTTCTTCCCAGGGTGATTAAGGAATGGGATGAATCACCAAATTCAGTTGTCACATCTTCCTCCGTCAGTACTTTTACGGCTGGTTTAGAGAATGCTATCTTATCTGATATGAATGCGTCTTAGCATGCATTTTTTGTTTCTGGTGCGCTTAAAAACACGTTATTTTGTCTTTGTTCACTGCATGTCACTTTTTATAGATACTGCCATAATACTGCTTCGAATTCTTTTTTCTCGCTTGTATATTTTCTTGTATCTTTTCTTCTATTTTTTCACTCCTGTAAAGGCCCTTAATTGGGCTGAGAGTATAAATAAACAACAACAACAACAACTTCAAGTAGTGTACTAGTGCCCGAATCGCTTTTTGTGTCAGTGACAGGTGTAGCCACGGTCCGAGTATCTTTGACTCAGAGAACGGTCTCGAGTCCAGTCGGTTTAAAGTCATCCTGAGAGGGAGGCGTTGTACGTCGGAGCGAGGACAGGTACACAGTAGGTGCTCGATGGTTTCCTCGCACCTACAGGAGTCGCACATAGGACTCTCGGCCATTCCCATACGATATGAGTAAGCGTTCGTGAACGCCACTCCCAGCCACAAGCGTCACAACAAGGTTGATTCGCCGCGGGAAAGGCTAGATAGCAGTTGTAGCTCTAGCAAGGAATCCAACTTATACAATCGGCAATTGAAGGCACGTGAACTCCAGAAAGCTTGTGACTTTTTGCGTGCAAGCAGACGAAGTTACCTGGCAGTGTCCGTTCTCTCCAAAGGTATTGGACGCGTCTGGGTGTCTTCGTGGGCAGACTGGGCAGCCCTGTGAGCAAAGTCAGCTTTCGTGCATCTGCAGTGCAGGTGTTTTATAGACAGAGCGAGGACTGAGAGAGAGGCTGTTTTTCACAGCCGGCCTGCCTGGAGCACCAATATCGATGTATAGAGACACATTTCCTCTGAACTCTGTCTACTCGGTCTTCGTTCAAAACTTGTACACTACTTTTCCAGTCCTTCAAAACTGGTCCAGCCCATACCTCCCCGTACCGCTTCAATGGTAGTCTTCCTGTGAGCGCCCAATGCGAGCCGTCCCACTCACCTTTGGTTGTCATCGGATCCTCATTTTACCCCTAACTTCAAGCAAACTACCGCATTTCCAGATGTAAGTACAGGAACCATTACACTTTTTCACATACCCCGGAGAACCTCGTACCTCTTGTATCCCCATAGCTCTCTGTGTTACTTTGTGGCCGCATTTCTCTTCCCCTTTGCTATTACTGTTTTTCCTGTGTTTCCGTGTATCTATTGTCCCCGTTTATCCATAAACTAAAGTGTTTATATTTTTTTACCCGATGTATTTCCTGACCCTCCATTGACACTGTCTGTTCACTGTTTTCATTAAATACCATAAGAACCAATTTTTAACGCTAAACTTCAATCCTAAATTCTCACCTTCCTGTCCATTGATATCAGCCAAGTGTATCACTCTGCCTGTTAGCAAGCAACACAATGTCATCACAATAAAACAAACCTGGGAGTTGCTGCAGTACTATCGTGCCCGCCTGTTTGTATGGGAAATTAAACCCGATATTTATTCCTTCTGGCACACGTTCCATCCTTAGCATGTACATGATAAACAGCAGCGGGGATAAAGGGCACGCTTGAGTTTACTCCTTTGGAACTTTCTTCTCGCTCCTCATTTTTTCCCATTCAACGGAAACTCTTATTTCCTAGGTAGATCGCCCTCAAAAGCTGTATACAGTCGTTGCCTAAGCCTTCTCGTTCCAGAATATCCCACAAAATGTTGCGGTTCACGTTGTCATACAGTCCGATAATATCTAAAAAAAGCCCCATATAACGGGGTCCTTTCTTTGGATATTTCAATACACGGAATAAGAACATAAAAGTAATCATACAAACTCCTACCAAATCTGAAGCCATTCAGAAGTTCTCCCAATAGTTGCCCAAGAGTTTAACGATTTCACGAGACCGCCGATCTACACGGTGGTTAGCACCGCGTCGCGGAACGCTGCTATGAAAGTTCCAACGGCTGGCGCATGCGCCCAGAGCATATTCATGTCCGAACGTCGTGCGCTATAGGCTATTCCGTAGCCCCTGCTGTTTGTCCACTTCGAACGCAATCATAAATGGGCACATGAGCGCCTGCGCACACAATGGTTACAATGAGCTTTTGAAAGAGATAGATGTGCTGATAAACCGCAGGGGCTATGCCGGTTTCATTGGAATGGCCTAGCATACTGAGCTCGGACACGAGAACGCTCTATATGCGTGCGCGTAACCTCGGTACGCGCATGCGTATAGAGCATACTTTTATGTTCTTAATCCGTGTATTGAAATGTCTAAAGAAAGGAGACCGTTATATGTGAGTGAGCGACGGCGTTCACCCACGTGCTGGTCGGCGTTTTCGGGAGATTATTAAAATAATATATAGCTGTACTAGGCTGAAATGTGTTCGTAAATTATGGGGAAAAAACTCATGAGGTTTCGGTGGCAGATAGGGCACCCGTGAACAATACTATTCGAATCTTAGTCACTTGGGCGATCAATGATGACAAAATGAACATTATGAAGCATAACGTGACATGTTTATCATCGTGCTCTTACAATTAGCGCTCACGTCTACTTTTCTAGAAATTGTTGCCTTCACTTAGCGAAGCTTGATATGTTTCTTAACGAGGATGCCAGTTGGGAAGTGATCACACGATATGTAATATCTATCTTTATCGCAGCGGACAGCTGAGCGACGGAGCAACGGCGAGAACAGAGTGGTTTATAGCATTTTTTAATAACGTCCTAGGCAGATGTATGACACAGGCGTAGGGAATTCTATATGCCAGTGCTTTCCTGCACTCTTGTCCTTTTCCCTATCCAAGCTACACTGAAAGTAAAGAGAGGCATACTGTAGAGCAGGTGATAAGAAACATTCATATTGCCTTTTTTATTTTAATTTTAGTGCTTGAGGGAAAGAGGCATCAAATGCGAAAAGTGAGATGTTTGCTAAGTTTACTGTGAACGCTGTCACATTAGTAGCCCACTTTTGGGGCCTTCGCAGATGCCGGATAGATACACTTAGTGAGTGTGAGTGTGAGCGTGCGTTGTGCGTGTGCGTGTGCGTGTGTGAACTGATTAAGTGCATGAACCATCAGTCACAGATGGATCACGTCCATCAACCTAGGCCGGTATTTTGTAGCGATGCCTTTCCGATGCTAATGCTTTTTCGCGCTTTTCGCGCTCGGTCAGTGGTCAGAGCGACGGTCCGCTCACGTTATCAACTGGATCAGCCGGCGGTGAGCGGTGGATGACAAAACTAGTGTAGAATAAAGCATAACGCATCGCTACACAATACCGGCCCTAAATTCATCAGAGCGTGCGCCTGTCGCCGTCTGCTAAGCTTCGTCGACGTTCAGCTTGAAAATCCTCCCGCTTAATATACCATTTGGAGTTCATTTACATAAACGAAGCTACAGGGAGCATGTGCGAGCATGTGCGCTTTTAGGCAAGCAGAGCGTATACACACACACACACACACACAGCACACACACACCACCACACACACACACACCACACACCAACATACACACACACACACACACACCACACACACACACCCACACCACACACACACACACACACACACACACACACACACACCACACACCACAAACACACACACACACACACACACACACACACACACACCACACACACACACACCACACACACACACACACACACACACACACCACACACACACACACACACAAACACACACACACACACACACACCACACACACACACACACACACACACACACAACAACACACACACACACCACACACCACACACAACACACACAACACACACCCCACACACACACAACACACACCACACACACACAACACACACCACAACACACACACACACAACACACACACACCACACACACACACACACACACACACACACACACACACACACACACACACACAACACACCACCACACACACACACACACACACACACAAAACACACACACACACACACACACACACCACACACACACACACACACACACACAAATATATATATATATATATATTATATATTATATATAATATATATATAGGCATAGGAGCACTAACCTCTACAGCGCGTCGACTAAGCGTTCGGTGCTGCAGCTGCACAACGCATTCTATACGTTCGTTCCGGGACCGCGTCATTCCTGTTATACTCTACCCGTGTGGAGGGCAGTCGCTTAGCATCCAGCCGCTCGCCTGTCAGGCGCGGTCAAGGCCCCACTGCCACTCGGCCGGCTTCGTCGGTCGTCTGCTGCCGCCGCCCATGCGTGTTTGAGAGGCTTCCATATTGGGGGCGTTATCATGCTACGTCGAAGACCGGGCTTTACCCAATCCGAAAGGGAAATTTTTAATGCAGGGACTGAAGCACGAAGCTACAGAGCTACAGTTCCACCTCTCGTAAACGTTCCTATACTTTGTGGGTTTCCGCATAGCCGATTTGCCTTTAGCCGATCCTGTTCCTAATTGTCACATGCGCTTTTTGTTAAGCACGCGTTTGATTATTATTATCAGGTTTGGGGGTATTCAGGCAGAGACAAAAAAAAAAAAATAGGGAGCAGGCTGACACAGCTGCCTCAGGAAATGTGGAAGATACAGTGATCAATATACAGAAGCATGGAAAGCAAAGATAGGAAGAAGGAAAAGGAGGAAAGTAACAAAGTGATTGCAAGCCACAGTGACTAACCACGAGCTCACGCGTTAATCATGGATAATTATTAGACGAAATCACGAAGCGCAAATAGCCGAACCAGCTTATTTGCCAAAATATCACTTTGTTCTATGAAACGTTGTAATGGTAAATTGGCGTTCTTTTGTTAGTGTTCGTTCGTATCTTAGTTTTTCATTCTTTTCTTAGTCATTGCGATTTTCCATTTGCTTTCGCGAAATATGCAAGAAACATCCCACATGTGCACCTCGTTATTGGCAGAACTCAAATGCCACTGACACATCCACACTAAAATATGAATTCATACTGACGCATCTAATATTCGTATGTACTTAACACCAGAAAGCAGAACAACTTCTGTGGAAGCGCGAAGTTGCATCCGTGGTAGAATAGGCTGGCAGCCGTTCCACTGTAGCATCCACATGTCCGTCTCGTGGCATCTACAAAAGCAGGCGAGTGTCAACTGCCCCCTTTCACCATTCTGTATTGAAATGAGCTTTCAAGTGAGCTCCTATGCCCAGTAAAGCAGTTATCAGACGGTATGTATTCGATCACACATAATTTATAGATACGAGTACTTGAAGGTACAACAAAATCATGGTCGGCGCTTACGTAGCACGAAACAAAATCTATCATCTGTCACTGACACTACAGAAATGAATGTCCTCGAGTATCGTTTCTGACAGAGGGCCACCAGTATGAGTACTACCCTAAATGTGCCCTTCATAAATGTCGGACACTGTTAGCGGCAGTTGTCCTGAACGGACGACGACACAAGTGTCGTACATCGATTCAGAAGTTCAAAAAAAAAAAAAAAAAGCGTGCAGTATGTAAGGGCATAGTACACTGACCTCCGGTTACGTGTGTATTCGCAGTAGTATGAGCGCGAAGTGACACTTACGGTATGGCTTATGCTTTCAATGCTTGCTAATGGACACGCGAGCTGAAAGCTTACCATGCCGGACGAAGTTCCACACTCTCCATGAAAGGAACGCTGAGTGCAACCGACATCACCACAACTAACTAAAAGGGGGTGACGCGCTGACACCGGCCATACGCGTGGACAAGGAGGGGAGAACAATGCGATCGTTGTGGAGATATTCTCAAAGTGTCTTATAGGCGAAATATCAAGAGACAGCTGAGAGGGACGACGTAGTGCAACCGGTGAGATAAAATCGAGCAAGTTTTCCGCTTTAGATTTGCGCATCGATAAAGCGATTGAATGCCGCTTCCTTCTGTCTTAGATAACAGAGGAAAAAAAAGTGCTGTCACGAAACGTGTCGTGGTGCTAGCAGGTGGTCCATGTCGCGAAAGGCGCGTGACTGCCTCAGCGATGAGGTCAAAATGGAGCCAAGATAACAGCTGCCAGCTCGTAGTGTCCTCTTCGGGGCCACACTTGAACCGTCATTTTCATATCGCGCGAGCTAAAGACACTCGGTCAAAGCAGTTCTGCCTCAGCAACTGTTTGTATAGTTAGTACAGCTTTTATCTGCGTGTCAGTTATACAATGTGAGGATTGGCATACAAGCCCCGTCCGAAAAACTTGACTACAGTTGCCATATCTGCCTCTGAGGTTAAAACAGTTCCCGAGGGATGTCGCTCGAGGGGGTGAGGCCTCCACCATGACGCCCTAAGGTTAGCGAATCTGACTTGCGCATTTATGCAAATTCTCTAGAGTTGTGAAGCGGTTCGTTTGCCACGGCATTTCTAAGTCGCCATCGACTATTGAAGCCGTAGACCACATGACATAACAGGAATACATAATTTGGTTATTCTTAACATCTTACCCCAATGCAGGAAAGCCAACCGTACGTGCACCCTGGTCCCTGCCTTTCCTTAAAATCGAAGCTTCTGTGCAAAACCTCAAAGGCTTTGCTAAACTGTGGCTGTCTTCGAGTAGCTATACATAATACAGAGCGTATTATATCACGAATTGGCTTATATAGCCATCTATGGTATAATAACGCCTACAGTTCTGCTGGGGACCCCGGCTCAGTGCGCTATACGCATTACGTAATCAAATACGAAGACATCT